>NW_003852397.1:22180760-22315939 GCF_000181295.1 Otolemur garnettii
CCCGGCTATTTTTTGGTTGCAGCCGTCATTGTTGTTTGGTGGGTCCGGGCTGGGGATTCGAACCCGCCACCTTAGGTGTACGTGGCTGGTGCCTTAGCCGGTTGAGCTATAGGCGCCGAGCCGGTATATACTTTTAAGATTCTTTTTAGTCCTAATGAGCCATAGCCTTGAATTTATTCTCCTTATTTTGCCGTTACCCCTCTTTGCATCTTTCCTCTTTTGGTTTTATAAAGAAGATGGGAGTCAGACAGACCATAGGGCCAACGACTTGTGACTGCCCCGTTAATCTTTGTAATGGACAGGATGAATGAGCACCTGGATTGGTAAGAATTCTTTTGGCTACAGTAATTATAATCCAAACCAAAATAGCTGTGGCAAAAGGAATATTTGTTATAGGAACAATTCTTTATCAGATTTGATTAAAGACGCATGAATAATCAACCCCTAGAAGGGCAGGGCACTTGTGGGCTCTAGAAATAGTTGAAACTGCAGACGTGAACATGGTCACCACTCTCTGTCTTGCCCTCTTGTCTCTGCTTTTTAGCTTCGTCTTTTTTTTTTTTTTCTACTTAAGAACGTCTTTTTTTCTTCAATAAGCTGGGCTTTTTGTCCTGCTTCCCCGAGCAACTTTGCTATTCCCACTACCAGGGGGACACTAGCTACTTTCTCAAATCCAGTTTGGAAAATCTCCAGACAAGGATGATGAATCACTTCCTTTAGGTCATAGGCTCACCTTGGTAGATTCAGCCCAGATCAAGAGGCTACATGTGGGGCTGTGCACTACAGCCAAGTATGTCTGGTCACTTCACAGATGGGGAAACTGAGGCATGGGGAGGCTAAGTGACTTGTCAGCATCACTCAGTACAATATTATTTGATCAGTGTCTATAGAGTCATTAAATATTAGCTATAATTAGACTTGTGATCATTAGGAAACCATTAGGGACAGAGCTGGAGGCAGAGAGCAGCAAAACAAGGGGCGGGAGGATACACTGTATTTAATAAACTACCTAGTACCATCTAGTGGCAATCTAGAGAATTTCAGCATTATACATTAAACATTTCACATGAGGTTTTATTTGATGTGATCTATACAAATGTTTCGTAAATTGGCAATATACTTATGATCATATATTTCCATGTTATGGCCCCAGTAAAAGAACATCACCCACTTAAAATATTATTCCTATTAATATTTCAAAACCCCAGATTTTTAAAGCTGATGTTGCAATAACTTTGAAATTGAAAAAAATAGGGATAAATTCTCTTGCATAAAATAGCCATGTACTCTCAGATGACAATGTGAAATGAATCAAATGTCAAAATTTACAACAGATAGTCTGATATGTGAGCCTTCTTTATAGGAAACAAACAGCGTGTCTTAAGAATGAAGCACAACATAACTAAGTGGTCGGATCAGCCTGGCATCTTGAGGATACCTTGCTTATCCCAGAGGCCAGCCCTGACAGCTATTCTGCCACTTTGCTGCTAGGATAGGAGAGAGGGAAGCCACAGTGCACAAAGCTGGCCAGTCAGCTGGGTTCTGAATCTACATGTCCACCCTAGTCCCACTAAATATTTTGTTACAGTACAGCCCTGTTCCCTTTGTAAATGAATAATTTACAATAGCAAGATTCAAACATTTATCATACAGCACAATTTTAATGTGAAGGATATCTGACAGCTATATATATATGTGTGTATATATATATAATATAAAAAATTAAGCACTTGACTTTGAATGCTTTTAAGATTATATATATTTTCAACATTAGATAATGATGTTCAGTATAAATATACATTTACATTGCAGAATAATATTTCATAATGCATGTGATCCATAAACTTGTCCCAGGAGCTTTAGACACATACCAAGGGTCTTTGCATGTCTTTTGAGAATCCATCAAACCCTTATCTGTAGGCCTAGAAGCTAACTAATATTCAGACATCTCCAGCTAATTGATGAGGTCTTTCAAATTTTCATATGATCAACAAGAGTAAAAATGATGAGAAAGGAAGTAACTTGAACATAATATTTTCTTCCTCTGAGGTAACAATATTTTATGGTGTGTGGTGATATTATTTTTACCCTTCCCCAGGTAAGAATGAGCTGCTACTTCAGTTTGTTACAAATTAATTTAATTTTCCATTTCTGTATCAAATGCCAACATGGGAACAACTTTTAGGGACATTCGTCAAGGGCTGATGAATGTAAGCTGTGGAGTGGTAAGATTTTAAATGACACGTTTTTAATATAAATCACATTGTTACTGAAATAAGAGGGATTTTTTGATGGGTTCTTAAAACATAAAATGTATACATGTAGTCATTAATGTATTTTCTTTGGCATAAATGTGTTATACATTTTAAGTACATGCTAGAATATTTATTGAAACCATGTGGCTTCTTAGCAGTTATTTTCAAATGTATCACATTAACCACAATTTTTAAAATCTTTCATTGGAACATAGAAAAATCATCTCCTAATATATCTGCACCACAATCCCATTCCTTCCAGAGCAATTTGGAGGTGACCCAGAAATCTGGGGTTCAGCAGGAATCAGTATTCTCACACACTTTGGACTCAAGATCTTGGGGAGCCTAAAATTCAAGGGGCATTTAATCATCTTCCTTGATTGAAGAAATTGCATTGGTGGGTACATCTACATCCAGGTAGGGTACAGGATTTCTGGGCCTCCCCTAGGCGTGTTCCATAGACTTAGACTCTACAACAAAACAAAAAACTATTATTCACCAATTGTTCACAGCAAGATATCACTTAGACTATTGCTGTCTGAGACACTAAGAAATCAGTCAGCTTAGATCTGGCTAAAGCATGACCCAAGCAGGTATATTGAAGGCATAGCTGTCTGCTCACCATCACTGCACTGTGTGGGTCCTCTTCTTCCTCCAATCTCTAATTCGGTGGCATCATCCTTGCCCAGGCCAGCTGTGCTTGGGCCTGTCTCTTCTCTGAGCTGCCTCCATGAAACCTCCACCTCAGGGCTAACTACAGAAAGAAAGGTAACTTTCCAATGCCCACAGGACTCTGGCCCTTAGCGGATTGAAGTTAATGATGGAAACCAGATGAAATAAGAATAGCCTCTTTCCCCAGAGCCTGTCTAGGGTAATTCGAAGAGAGAGAATATGGCAGAGAAGGTGTGCTTTGACCCATTTTATGGGGCAAGTCTCTGATTCCATGTGGTCTTTTTATTCTCTCTGTGGTGGGCCGAAGTGAGGGAACTCTGAAAGTGAATGTCTTCTAATGGGGCCTTAATCCTGATGGAAATCCCATCCTTACCTTGTGGACCTCACATAAGAATCAACTCAAAATTACCAAGTTCTCTACATACATTACCCACATTTTCCTCAGTCTTCAATTTCCTGCTAAAAACTCGCAGGACCAATGCCTGCAGGAGACTTTGCAGTTGTACCTTTGCACTCACCTGCCCAAGCTTTCGGCAGGCACACAAATTCCTATGCTACCCTACTTGGCCTCCTCCCTCTTATTTGGCATCTGGATTCCTTTCTAAATTTGTCATTAATCAAGAGGTAGAAGAATCTTCCTCCTCTGGGGAGCGTTGCCAATGGAAAGAACAGCCTCTCGTTAAACTCTTGTTCTTATTCCCTGAGCCTGAGATTGAGGTTTTTACAACCATCTGTGACCATGTTTCCAAGATCAACCTTTCTCTCTGGGATCAAGTATAAGACAAATCTTGAACAAAAAGCCAGCTTTCGGAAATGCAATGTAAATTGGAGGGGAAGGTAGAGAAAATGTTAACATAATGACCTCTAGAAGACGTGAGAGGAAGAGGCACCCCCGTGGCCTCC
This sequence comes from Otolemur garnettii, assembly GCF_000181295.1. Lineage (NCBI taxonomy): Eukaryota > Metazoa > Chordata > Mammalia > Primates > Galagidae > Otolemur > Otolemur garnettii. The sequence continues at coordinate 22,184,591 of NW_003852397.1, forward strand.
ACTTGCTCCCCACTGCCTCATGCATAACACCACATCTTTGGAAATGGATAAGAACTGTTGACAATCTATACCAGAGGACACTGAGGGGAAGAGCATGAATCTGCAGGAGGAACTAGAGCAAACAAAAGACAGGTGTAGATTGGAGAAGAGAGAAGAGACCATGGCCTAGAGGGAAAGTTTTCTTTTCGTCTAGGACTTAATATGATGATGGGCATGTTGGGTGGCCTTAAGAGCCTACATGAAAGGCTCTGGGTCACTTGATGATTTGGGCATAACTTGCATATGGCAGAAAAATGGTACTTCTGACACTCTACCATTTTTAAAAGTACTTATAGATGAGAAGCTATAATTTAAATCTAAATTAAATTATTGTTTTATATATTCTTCTGGCCTCCCAATGAGTGTGATAAAGAAAGCAATTGTTCAGTACAGCACTCCATTCCCCTCTGTTTCCATAGTTAGTATATCTATCATCCTGGGTTATACTCCCACATCTAGGCAACACTACATGTGCCATACATCTCCTCTTCAGCTCTACCAATGCATGTCATGAAGAAAAAAATTGGATGTTTTCAGTACCCTTAATGTGTAGGCTAACCAAACCAAGGCTAACCAAAACAAACAAAATGTGAGAGACTACTACCAACTTAGACCAATCCTTTTCTAACTCTGATTTCACTAACCCAGACCTCTTGGGAACATAAATATTTGAGAAATAAATGAAGAAAAACATATTGCTAGAGATTCCTAAAAATTACAAGTTTGTACTAATGACTTGTATTTCTAGTTTCTTCTGACAGCTGACATTATATTCTGCATGACCTTACAAAACAGGTGGTAGCATTGTTTATCTAAATAATGTATTCCACTGCCCGGCCTTGCATGGTCTCTGGTTCAAATGTTTTTGAGCAGATTATAATAGCTTCTACCAAGGCTAACCAAAACAAACAAAATATAGAAAGTAGAGACAAATTAACATATCACAAATGATAAAGGAATCATTACTACTGATTTCATGGACACTTAAAGGATAAAGAGGGCATTCTATAAATAAGTCTATGCCCACAAATTTGATGATTAGATGAAATGGACCAATTTTTTGAAAGACACAAATTACTAAAAGTCACTCAAAGAGAAAAAAAATAAACTTAATAGCCCTCTATATTAAATAAATCAAACTAGTAATTAAAAACATTTCAAAAAAGAAAACGCCAGGCCCAGATGGTTTTGTAGGCAAATTCTTTCCAACAATTAACAAAATTAATAATAATTCTTCATATTTTCTTACCATAAATAACAGTAGAGGGAATGCTTCCCAACTCATTTTATGATATCAACATTCCTCTAATACCAAAACTAAATAAAGGCAGTGCTAGAAAAATAAATAAAACCCTATACCAACATTTGTTATGAAAACAGACACAAAAATCTGTAAAAAAATATTAGCATATTAAATCTAGTATGTAAAAATGAATACTATATTACCACCAGTGAGGTTCATTCCAGAAATACAGTTTAGTCGACATTCTATAACCATTTAATGTAGTTCATCACATCAACAGGCTACAAAAGAAAAATTATATAATCATATTAGTAGATGCAGAACTAGCATTTGACAAAATTTAATACCCATTCAGGATAAAAACTCTTAGCAAAGTCGTAATATAAGAATACTTCCTTAACTTTATTGGACATTTTCCTCTTAAGCTAGGGAGAAGAAAAGGCTATCTCGTTACCACTCCTATTTAGTGACCTACTAGCAGTTCAATCTAATTCAGTAAGTTAAGAAAACTTAGTAAAAAAGTACACAGATTGTAAAGGGGGGAAAATACCAGGAAACTATCTTTATCCACAGGTGACATGATTGAGCACGTAGCAAATGCTAAAGAAAGAAACAAACAAAAGCCCCCCCAAAACTCCTGAAACTAATAAATGGGCTTATAAAGGTCACACGATACAAGGAACAATATTAAATGTCAAATCTTTCACCAGCAACAAAAAATAAGAATTAAAAATAAAATTAAAATTAAAAATGTTTGGGTACCAGTCAAAACATATATGGAGGTGTACGTGGAAAACTACACAAAGTGATGAAGTAAGTACAATAGATATAAATAAGTGGTGATATAGTCTATGTTAATTGAATGTAAGATTCATTGTTGCTTTTACTTCTTCCCTTTGACACTTTGAATACATATTCAAGGAAATCACAATCAGTACGACTCAGCAAGTCTTTTTTGTAGGTGTTAACAATTTGATTCTAAAGTTTACACGGAAAAGCAAAGGATGTGGAATAAATAAAATGATAAGAATAAAAACACAAAGTCCTCCTTCCCCAACAAAGTATAATATCAATAGTATCAAGGTTAACAAACCTTGATCTAGCTGAAGGAACGCTAACAGGTTCACTCAGTAGGATATCATCTTAAAAAAAGAAATGCCAAAGACTGTCCATCACTATAATGAACACTGAGTTTCTCTGCTTGCTCAGGCAAGACAAAGTGGCCCAATGAAAGACTTCCCTGAATGGCCCTCAGAAGGGTAGAAGACTTTATGTTTTAGAAGCAGGGTGTTTATTGTGGTTAGATTAATTAAAGGATTGAAACCTGTACCCTGCAAAGATTTTAGTACATAAATCTGTACTTAATTGGATAAAACACATTCTTTTATCCATTGCTCATGAAGGAGTCTCCATTAAGTCCAGTGAGGATCTAGTTAGTATATCACTGGACTCCAGAATGCTCGAGTTTATAATTGTTCATCATCTTTGGCTGAGGCATCATAAAAAGGACATATTTGTTCAGCATCTTTAGATAACTAGAACCCATTGTGGTTAAACACATCATCCAGTTGTTTTAAACAAATGTGTTATTTTAGAATAGTTTTAGATTAGCAGAAAAGTAGAGAAGACAGTATGTAGAGTTCCTCCATAGCCCACACCAGTTTATGTTATTGTTAACATCTTGTTTATGTATTGTTAACATAACATTGTTATGGTTTTTTTTTTTTTTTTGCAGTTTTTGGCTGAGGCTGGATCTGAACCCACCACCTCTGGTTTATGGGGCCAGCACCCTACTCCTTTGAGCCACAGGGACCCCTGAGGACCCTTTTGATGTTGCAAGTTTCTCTGACTTTCTTTGCTTTGAAGTGTCCCAGCTTGAATCCCAGCCCAGGACACCCCACACTCTTAAGTGAGTTTTTTTATTTGACTTCATGAAGGTTTACTTTTTGTGTTGTAAAGTTCAGTGCTTAGTGTAATATATCCACTTTTACATTATCATATAAAATATCTTCACACCAGAAAATACCCTCTCTGTTTCATGTATCCAGTCCTCCCAACCCTTGGCAAACACTGGTCTGTTTACCATCCCTATAGTTTTGCCTTTTAGAGAATGTCATATAAGTGAAATCATGTAATATGTAGCTTTTTAATACTGGCTTCTTCACTGGATAATATTCATTTAAATTCATTCATATTTTGAGGTGGCTTACCAAAATTTCACCACTAGATTGTTAAATTGTTGGTTTTGTTTGCATCTTTAGGACCACTGGCCTACATGAATAAATAAATAAATAAATAAATAAGAGTTAGGACATCAAGAACTTAACTACCTAATTTTAAATCCTATAGAAAACTATGTTAAGGAAAACTACTAAGGGAAAGACTCTAGCATTTAAAAATAATTATAGTTTGGAGTAATGATCTTTTAACTGTAGTAAGCTTAAAATTCAAAAAGACAAAAACAGAAACAAACCTCAAAATCTTCCTCAAGGTCTAGCATTATATCAGTCTCTGAGTTTCTCTTCTCTGCCTTCATGCTGTGAGCCTGTCCTGCTCTCTTTAGCCACACGGTGGCGGCATTCGAACACTGCTGCTCATTTCCTTCCGGGCTTACTCTGATTTGTCAAAAACCAGGTGCAAGGCAGCACTATTGGGAGGCTGTGGTTAAATGAGACCTCCTTGCCAAGATCCTCAATGTGCTCTGTAATGCCAGAAAAAAAATCTATAATGTCTAATGTCTTATTGCCATGTGTGAAAATTATACATGTTTTAGCCTTTAGGCTGACTTTTTTGTATTCCATACAAATGTGAAGTCTGTCATTGAATAATTTGTACGGGTTTAAGTGTATTATGGGAGACTAAAGACATAGGTTTGGAAATGTTCCTTTGTAGACAATAACTAAAATTATGGAAGGACATTAGATAACTCTGAAAAAATATTATGGATGTCAAAAGAAGAGAATTATGGCTATGAAAAGGAACTGAAAATAGTGAATATTCCATATACACTGGGAAATTGTATACATATAGTATTTCATTGTGTATACACAGAGAGAAACTTCAAGGTACCAGGTCAAGAGTGGAGAACATTTCACTGAAAACTAAGTGATAAAATACAGTGAAGGATAATAATGATCAGACAGGCTATGCATTCTAAAGAGAATAGCAGGTTAACAGTCAAGAGGTGACTGGTGCCCCTCGCCTGAACTGATTCTATATGAAAAATTTACAGACATGCCTGGGTATGTAAATGTAAAATAAGGTAACAGTGAGTGCTAGTAGTGGTAAATTTTTAAAAAATCTCATTGGTAGGAGAAAGAGTTAACAATAATATGGTAGCTATGAGGGTGCACAGGATTAAAAAAAATCTGTGTATCTGTTTAGTAGTTTTATTTATCTATTCTTTTCCTTATGATTGTGGAGAAACTACTAGTAATTTGAGTCTGAGCTGAAAGAAGAATCTCTACAAATTGAGAATTCAGAAATGAAATGGGCAAGTAGATGCATAGGGTTCAAAGGTTAGGACAGAATCAACAATGAAGAGCATGAGAATAGGCTGGGGAAATGAGAGAATCTTTCTTTTTCAAGGCAAAGAAAAGGGGAAGAGAGATGGTCATCCATTGTTAATTACTAGGTTATTTCCTTTCAACTTTTCTATCAAAATAATTTCTCCTGTAACTGCAGTGGTCAATCAACAAATTAATAAAGTTTATCAGCACATGTTTCTGAATCTCCTACATACACTGCTATAATCTTCCATACCAATACACTAGAACAAGCTCATGAATTTTACAGTATGTCTTTGAAAGAAGAACTTTTCATAATTCATTGCAATTGTGTTAAAAGCTTTTGTGTACACATCTAAATTAAGTTCTTTTGAGAAAAATTAGACAGATAAATTAGAAGCTCAAGACCCAAGTTCCCTCCCCCCCAAAAACCAAAATGTCTCAAATTCATCAAGTTTATCTTGTGCTAGAAAAAATTGCTCTAACTGATAGGATATTAATATTTTGCAGGACTCTGTGTCCTATCAATTAGAGCAAATTTTCTCTAGAATGTGATAAATCTATAGAATGCTTATAATAACTATGTAACAGGAAGGGAATATTACACTCCCTTTTAGGGGAAATGTATAATAAATACACTCCATATAGAAAAAATAAAATTAAATATGGTAAATAAAAGTTCTTAAAAACACTTTTTTTGAGGTATGATTGCATGTAAACAGCCATACATTTTTAATGTATACAACTTGATGAATTTGAGAATAATTATACACACAGAAAACCATTACCTCCTGCCAGGCCATAGATTTATCAATTACCTCCCAAAGTTTTCTCCTGCCACCTTTATTATAATTATCATTATATCTGTTTGTGTGTGGTAATAATACTTAACATAAGATCTCTTCTCTTAGCAAATTAAGTATAGGGTACAGTACTATTAGGTATAGGTACAAGTATACGGTACAGTACTATTAGCTATAGGTACTATGCTGTGTAATAGCACTTCCATGCTCATTGCAGCCTTGTTAGCAGTAGCCGATATATAAAAATAACCTATAGGTCCATCAACAGATGAATGGATAAATAAATGTGGTGTGTGCGTATAGACACAATGGAATATTATACAGCCTTGAATAAAAGAGGGAAATCTTTCCATTTGCAACAATACTGGTGAGCCCAAAGACATTACCCTCACTGAAATAAGCCCTACACTGAAAGACAAAAACTGTCTCATCTCACTTGGATGAAGAATGTTGACCTATTGAAGCAGAAGATACAATGATATTTGCCAGGCAAGGGGGAGGAGAAAATGGAAAAGTAATCAAAATATAGAAAGTTTCATTTGTGCAAGATAAGTTTTAGAGATCTATAGTATAGCAAATAAAATTTCTTACATTTCTATTAAATGCCCCAAAGAAATCATAGTAGACATTCAGCTGTCATTATAACAGATGAATACACAATAAAATTGCACCAATCAGTGAATGCTGTAAAGAGAGATTTGTCAGTAATTGTTACGATGGATAACAAAATAGTTCAGATAAATCTATAGATTTAAGTAATCACCAAAAATTTCAAATTTTATTTTTTCATGAAGTTCAAAGAACTATTTCGTTCATCAGCTCAGCATTACATAGATAAATCACAATGATTTGTTGTCTTTAGCTTTGTGTGACTGTTCATACACTTAATTGCAAAAATTTAATTGATTACAGGATTCTAGTTCAAACTTCCTTATACTACCTTTCTAAAAAATCTAAAACACTTCTGAATTTCACTGTCCTTTGCTGTTTATATAAGTTATTGATTTATTTTTTTTTTTAGAGACAGAGTCTCAATTTGTTGCCCTCAGTAAGAGTGCTGTGGCATCACAGCTCACAGCAAACTCCAGCTCTTGGGCTTAGGCAATTCTCTTGCCTCAGCCCCCCGAGTAGCTGGGACCTCAGGCACCCTCTACAACGCCTGGCTATTTTTTTTGTTGCAGTTTTTCCAGGTTGGGTTTGAACCCACTGCCCTTGTTATATGGGGCTGGTGCCCTACTCACTAAGCTACAGTCACCACCGTATATAAGTTATTTTTTGCAGGTATAAACTACCCCAAGATCCTGTGTCTTATAAAGACATTTATGTATGAGCTCACTATCTGTGGGCGAGCAATTTGAGCCATGCTCAGCTGGGCAGTTTTACAGCTCGCATCTGGGCTCATTCACTTGACTGGAGCATCAAGGATGTCCTCATGTCTGCTGTTTATCTGGCTGTCATCTGGCTATCCACAAATGCTTCTACAGCAGACTAGCTGTAGCTTGTTTGTATAATGTCTGTATTCTAAAAGCAAAAAAGCATAAACTATAAACTGTAAGGCATCTTAAAATCTAGGCTTGGAAGTTACTGAATATCGTTTTAACCTCATTTTATTAATGAAAATAAATCACAAATGATCATAGTTGAAAAAGCAGAGAAATGAGTGTTACCTCTCTTCACCACCTTGCATCCGCCATAGTGATGTTTCTCATACAAGATTGTGGATCCTGGGCGGCACCTGTGGCTCACTGAGTAGGGTGCTGGCCCCATATACTGAGGGTGGTGAGTTCAAACCCAGCCCCGGCCAACCCACAACAAAAAAATAGCTGGGTGTTGTGGTGGGTCCTGTGGTCCCAGCTACTTGGGAGGCGGAGGCAAGAGAATTGCCTAAGCACAAGAGCTGGAGGTTGCTGTGAGCTGTGATGCCACAGCATGCTACCAAGGATGATAAAGTGAGACTCTGTTTCTTAAAAAAAAAATATTATGGATCCACACGTTCAGAGGAAGGCAAGTGTCAAAATGATCAAGGGAAATGCTCCTGTTGCTGATGAAGGGTCTAATTCTGGAAACTAGGTTTAATTCTCATCATATAATTAGAGAGGGAAGATAACAATAAAAATCCCAAAGTGAGATGTTCAATTATTAATACTCAAACTGGGGAGAGTATTATTACACACCCATGGCAATCACTAAAAGAACAGAAGTGAAAGCCAATAGAAATGGCATAGAACTGTGTAAATAGGGCACTCAACAGGACCAACTTGCATCTTGCTGAATGTGCCCTGTGATTTACGCGCCGTGAGTAAATGAGGATGCCCAGGAGTTATCTACTGGGACAAACAGCATATCAAGGAAAAGATGTCAGTGAAGGCAAAGAGATGTGTCTGTCAAGAGAAGAAGGAGTCTATTTGCTTATTACTGAAAATGAGATGAAAGGACCTAATGGAAGAAGCTCAAAGGGGAAAGGTGAGTCTAGGGAATTCCAGGTTCAGATCTTTGAAAGAAGCCATTTCTGCTTGAATATTTGATACTATCATTTGTATTGAAAATTTGAAAAAAAAATCTTATTTTTGCTGAGAGAATAACGCATCTCTATCTGTTGATTATGATTCAGGAAAAGGACATAAAGACTTTAGAACCAATTTTTGTTTGGATAATAAAGGGCAGGTAAATATTGCGTATGTTCCATGAGTAAAGCAACTCAATGAACTGGAAACTTAGAACTAAGAACAGATAGAAAGGAAAGATAAATATTAATCCAGCTTTGTACAAAGACAGTTTGCATTGAATTCTGAGTGCTTGTCCTTTAGGTCATCTTAGGGCAAGAAAACATTGAGACCAGAAAAAGACAGACGTCCAAGAGGAAAGGAGATTAGCTGTTGTTTAAAGATAGATGGAGAAAAAATCATGCTTCACCTCTACCTCTGGGTATATAATGGCCTTGGGAATTAAATTGGAGCCATACAAGTCTTAAGCCAAACCAGTTAATTACTTGGGGAATCCCCTTTCAGTTTCCTCTTTCCCTTAACCTCACATGAACTTCATGGTAAAAAATATTGTTTCTCACAGGGAAGACTGAAGAGAGGCCTGAGAAAGTCTCCCCAGGACACAGGTAAGGAGAGAGTAGCAGGTCCTGGAAGAATGGCGCAGAGCTCCACCAGGACCCTTAATCTCCTGTTTCCATGCTGGGAAAGATGCCTCAATTGGTGGGAATTGCTGACACAAAACGTCAATCTTAGGGAATATATGAAAACTCTTTGCAGCTGGGAGAAACCTGCAAGTATGAAGATAAGCAAAGATAAATAGTAAGCCCAGATCTACAGCTGGTGGAGAGTCAATAGCACTTGTACAGGCCACACTCTTGACCAGTGCTTGCCTAACATGGGCATTTACTCAGAATAGATCATTTTTTCCCTGAAGAATTACTTTGACATTTTATAAAGAATGAATTGCCCATATATTTGGGGATTGATTTATGGATTCTCTATTTGATACTACATCTCTTCCACTGTCCTCAAATTACTGACATACTCTCTTGATTACTGTATCTTTAGAGTAGGTCTTGAAATCTGATAGGTCAATCAAATTTATTATCTTTCAGGATTGTTTAGGCTACATTATATTCTTTTTTTTTCTTTTTGAGACAGAGTCTCACTCTGTCAATCTTTTAGAGTGCCATGGCATCATAGCTCACAGCAACCTCAAACTCCTTAGTTTAAGTGATTCTCTTGCCTCAGCCTACCAAGTAGCTGGGACTCCAGGCATCTGCCATAATGCCTGGCTAGTTTTTCTACTCTCTCTCTCTTTTTTTTTTTAGTAGAGGCAGGGGTCTCACTCTTGCTCAGTCTGGTCTCAAACTCCTGAGCTCAGACAATCCACTTGGCCTCCTAGAGTGCTAGAATTACAGGCGTGGGCCATTGAACTCAACCTAGGCTACATTATATTCCTATTCAATAATTATTTCATAAAATTCTTTAAAATGAATACATTAGGAATTTTAATGGGATTATATTAAAACTATAGGTCAATTTGGGAAGAAATGACATCTAAATAATACCGAGTCTTTTGATCCATCATCTTAGTGAATCTCTCCATTTACTTAGATTTTCTTTATTTCTTTCAACAATGTATATAGTTTTTAGTTTGGAGAGCTTGCATGTATTATGATATATATATAATCATTATATATATATATATAGACATATATCGTAATATATGATATATGTGTGTGTATATTTATCCCTAAGTATTTAATGACAGCTGATGCTATTGAAAATATTTTTAAATTTGATATTCTAACTGTTCTTTGCTAACATATAGAAAATGTAATTTTCGCATATTTGCCTTATAGGGAAAGCTGTTACCTGTAAATACTATTAGCATTTTCACATTGTTGTGAATAAAGATACTTGTACAGTTCATCTCCCACTGGCATGCCTTGAATTTCTTTTTCTTTCTTTATTGCATTGAATAGAACTTCCAGGAAAATATTGGATAGAAGTGGTGACAGCCAAAATTCTTGCCTGTTCCCTCATTATATGTAAAAGGTATTTAATCTTCCATCGTTAAGAATGCTAATAGCTATTGATTTTTTGAGGAAACTTTTCATCGGAGGAAATCTCCTTCTATTCCTAGTGCAGGAATTTTTAATCTAGAATGGATCTTGTACTTTGCCAAACGCTTTCTCTGTTTCCTCTGATATGACCAGATGACTTTCCTCTTCAATTTCATCAGTGTTAGATATTTACATTCATTGATTTGGGGATATTAAACCATCCAGAGGGTACAGCCTCTGAACCACTGCATCTGAGCTGGCAGCAGGAGCAGCAACTTCTTCTCTGGAAGTCAAACTCCTGGCCCATGAAGGGGGTTCTGTGTGGGGATGGCAGCCCCTGCTCTTCTTATCTTGCTCCTCTCAGCGTGAAATCTCTGCCGATGAGAGTTCTGGGACGGGGTGATTTGAAACCAGCATTCTAGGCCTCCTGTGCCTTGCATAGTGCTTGTTTTCTACCCATGGGAACTGGATGGGTTGTGAGAGCCCTGATCCTCTCAGGGGCATCTGCCTGTTAGAGGTTCTGCAAAACACAGCTGGGGGCTGGAGGGAGACAGGCAATGAGACCCATCAGTGCTATTACTCTTTAGAGCAATAATACAGGTTGGGGAGAAGGCCCTTCTCTCTTTTTGCTTTTTTTTAAAATAAAATTATTTTATTTAAATTGTTAAGTCTTTCTTTCTTTTTTTGAGCCAGAGTCTTACTCTTTGCCCAAGATAGAGTACTGTGACATCATAGCTCACAGCAACCTCAAACTCAGACTCCTGGGCTCAAGATGATCCTCTTGCCTCAGCCTCCCAAGTAGCTGGGACTACAGATTCCTGCCACTTCACCTGACTGGTTTTTCTAGTTTAGCAGAGACGGGGTCTAACTCTTGTTCAGGCTGGTCTCGAACTTTTGAGCTCAAGCCATCCACCTGTCTCGGCCGCCTAGAGTGCTGAGAATACAGGCATGAGCCACCTGGACCCAACCACTGCTTTCTAGATCTTAATTTTTCCTTCATTAATGAGGAATCGACCTTGACTCTCATCCGTTTCACATCCTCTGTTTCTCAAACTCAATATTGTTCTTTCTTGGTTTGCTCCTTTTATTTGGTAGAATATATATTCCTTTCCAGTGAACGTCGCAGAGGAAGAGAATGTTTTGAGAGCTTGCAGGCCAAAAAATTTTTGTTTTATCTCCACCTCTAGCAGTTTGTCAGGTATTCAATTCAAGCTCCTTGGGATTTTATAAGTGTTGCATTATTTCATTCTACCTCCTAGTGTTTATGCTGAAGAGTTCAGTGAATTTCTTACTCATAATTTCTGTTTCTAAAAGCTCAAGTTAAAGTGGTTCAAGGTTGCCAGTGTACTGCAGGTTACCGGCAGAAGCAAATGCATATCAGATCTGTAAGAATCCTAGCTGAACTCAAGTACAGTATCTACATACCATGGAACCACGTAAGCAGTTCCTTGCATAACTATATATGGAGAGGAACTCTGCCATCTCTGCAATACAGAGATGCACAAGAATGCCCCATGTTTTTCATATCAAACAAAATCTGGCAAGTTATTGAACTAAATGACAATATTGATAGGTAATTCTACAATTTAATGTCACACAGCAGGTGGGATGGACTATGTCACGTACACGAACTTAAGTGTGACTCAGTTAAGTACTTTAAGATATTTACCAAGAATTTTTCTTTTGTGTTAGCAATGTTAGTCGTAACTTTTCTTTTTGGTAATTTAAAAAAAGTTTTTTATTGTTATTCTTTGTGTGTGACTGTTTGCTGTGCATTTTGCATACAGAAGAATCTGAACCTTTCTCCTCTTAGAGGGAGGATAAAAGGGCAGGATGAGTGCATTACTTAAGGTAATTCAAGTCTATAACCAAATCATTTGTAAGTCAAGGCACATATTTAAAAGACTGTGGAAGTGGATCAAACTTATCCCAAGGCATGTAATTCTAATAAAATGTATTTTGTAATTATTGTTTTTGCATTGTTTTTTTACTCTTTCACTCTTTTTGTTTTCATCTTGTCCTTAGGTCTCACAATTCCCTTGTGTAATAGGAGAGAATGACTTTATTATTATCATTTAGTACAGGAGAAAACTTAGAGCCCCAAGTTCATTCATACTGCTAGTGATACGGTTAAGATAACATTACAAATCTTCCACCTTTAATTTCTTGGCAGTTCCTACAACATTATGGCTGTCTAAATATGTACTTGAGGCAGTGCCCATAGCTCAGTGCGTAGGACGCTGGCCACATACACTGAGACTGGCAGGTTCAAGCCCAGCCTGGGCCTGATGAACAACAATGACAACTGCAACCATAAAATAGCCGGGCATTGTGGTGGGTGCCTGTAGTCCCAGCTACCTGGGAGGCTGAGGCAAGAGAATCACTTAAGCCCAAGAGTTGGAGATTGCTGTGAGCTGTGATGCTACAGCACTCTACTGAGGGCGACATACTGAGACTCTCCCTCAAAAAAAAATAAAAATAAAAATAATAAACAAACAAATATGTACTTGCAATCAGCATTCTAGACAAATGAATATAATATCTTAAAATGCTGGATTTTTAACACACAATTACTTCTCTTCAATAAGTTAAAATTTCCCTGCCATATTATCTGTGTCATAATACAGAAGAGTCTCCAAGAGCCCTGGCTTTGACATCAGGCAGACCTGGGATCAAAATTAGGCTTTCCCATATACAACTTGCACGGCTTTGGGGAAGTTCCTGATAAGCCTTAGTTTTATTTATAAATTAGGGCATTAGTATTCATCATACATTGAAATTTTGGAGTTTTAAATAATTATATGTGTGTGCCTTAAACATATATTTCCTATCCAATATCTATTATGAATTACCTACCCAAATATCAAACTCAGACAACTTGGAATGGAGTCATAATTAGTGGATTTAGAAGCATGCAATGCTATTTCTACATTACAGTTAAGGAAAATGAAATGCAGAAATGTCAAAAGCTATACTTAGAGTGTCTTTAGATTAGGTTCTCCTGGTAGTAACAAATCCTACAAAAAATATTGCATTAAATTAAAATTTCATTTCTTTTTTAGAAACAGCAATCCAGAATTAGACAATCTAGAGCTCCATGAATATTAGGGACTGTGAGTCTTTTAATTGCTTATCTCACTGTCTCTTCTTGCCCCTTGCCCCTCTGTAACCTTAGGTGGCCTCTGTCCGTAGATATGTTTGCATTGCAGCCAGCCAGGGAAGAAATAACGAAGTGTAAAGGACAGGCATCTTTTAAGGAGATTTCTTAAAAGCCACAATAAGAATCTGTCCACAGCTTTATCACATAGCTACATCTAGCTGTCAGACTAGATAATACAGTCTTTAGTCCAGGAAGACTGCAATGTACTAAATATTAGAGGCATTCTTCTTATGGAGAAGAATGAATAGTGGGTTATGTAACCAGCAGTCCATACCATAATAAGTTTGATGTTAACTGGAGGTTTATTTGTAAATTTCTAAATTATTTCTCCTTCTATTAATAAGTGTTGCATCAGAAGATCAAAATTCTACTACTGACATTATAAATTTTATTTACATCTTCCACAGATATCTTTATATTAAGATGGACTCTTATTTTTTTTTCACTACCTATGGTAATTTCAACAAACATCCCACCAGGGGATAGATGAGCAATGTCAGTATGTACATCTGGTCCCAGCATAGTTCCTAATTAAGCTCTTATTTGCATTTGGATTATTCCTTTTCAATCTTTTTCTAATAGTCCAATACACTGTCTTTTTATGTGTACTTGACCACACAGTTACTGAAGTATGTTACTGTAATTTTTGAGAATTTATAATTTAATTATAAATTAATTATTTAATATTCATTAGAAAAAGTTTCCTTTTATTATTAATATCGTCCCTTATTGTTAGAGTTTTTCTATATTACTACATAATTACTTTTTAGACAAACTTAAGTCTCAGCTGTTCTACTTCTAAAAATCCTATTAATATTTCTCATTCTTATTGTGTAGATTTAAATTGGCATGTTGATAAGGCTGAGTCTATTGAAAAACATAGCATGACCTTAAAATTGTTTAATTTTATTAGTCTCCTTAAAGACTTCTTCCAAATGAATGTAACACAATTACACTTATTTCTAAATATGTTTGTCCTTTTGTTGATCTTATAAGTAAGAACTTTTCTGCCTTTGCATTTCCACTGATTATATTTCCCAATTGTTTTTACATATAAAAGCTATTGACCTATGTATACTAATTTAGTTCCTAATGACTTTACTAAATTTTATTTTTCCTTGTAGTTGTCTTTCTAGTTTATTATGTATTTTCCAAATACTTTCCTATCACCTGCAAAAATTGTACTACCAATTCCCCATTCTCAATTTTATACCTCTAATTTCCTTATCTTTACTAACTTATTTGATTTTAAAGAGAATGCTCTTAAGATTAAGATTGCTCCATTGGGAATGATCCTGGCATTTGATTTTAGAGTATAGTACATATTCATGTGTTTATTTTTTATAACGATGTCATGTAATATCAAGAATGTTCTTGATTTAGAATGTAATAGCAGTTTATACCACTTTCCTTTTATATTAATATATCTGGAAAAATTGAATAATTAATAGTCAAATGACTATGGGGTGAATATGACAGAAATAAAGAGTTGCATTATGATGAAGGCTATTTAAAATGGACTGGGCCAGGAGTGAGCAGTACCCTTGACCTCCTCTGAGGCATATGGATCTAATTATGCTAATAATTGAGCAATTTCAGATGTACTACCTATTAATAAGGTCAGGATTTGACTACGTGTGAGTGAAACCCAAATAACAATGGTTGAAAGATGGGGCTATTTCTTTCTCTCTCAGGTAAAATTAAAATGTAGGAATTCAGGGTTATGTCCTGGCTCCATAGTCCTCTGTGACTCTGACAACCTCCAGTTTTCCATTCTGCCATCTCTAAGATAGTGCCTTGTGCTTAGGGGTTAAGATTAGTTTTTTTAATCATTACATCCATGATCCAAGCCACACTATGAATAGAGGGACGAGAAAGTGGCATATGCCCTCCATTTAAGGGCATGTCCCAGAGAGTGTGGACACAATTTCTGCTTATGTCCCCGTGCTTAGTCACATGTTTGCTTGTGCAATGGACACTGAAAATGTAGCCTTAATTCTGGGAGACCATGTTCTCAGCTACAATTCTAAGATTCTTATGTTGACAAATAGTTTTATCCAATATATCATATACAAGCCTAATTTTGTAGTGAGGTTCTGACACTGAAGACATTGAGAAAGTCAGTTGTCTTGAATGTTAGCTAATACACAAATTTCTTCTACATTTTTACACTATCCAAGATAAAGAATACATTTTCATACTATCCAAGATAAAGAATTCACGCTATCCAAAGATAAAGTCTTGGGAAGCTGTGATCCAAGAAAATATCATGACTTCCTCCTCCATTCTCTAATAAAAACCCTACCACAATCTCAGTGGCCAGCATTCCGCCATGGCGTTCCTTCCTTCCTGGGTTTATGTACTAGTTGGTTGCTTTTCTGCTTCCTCAGTAGGGGCTTCTGATCTTTCAGATATGGAGCCCACTCTGTGGAAGGAGAGCCCAGGTCAGTTCAGCGATTACCGTGTAGAAAATGGGAAGTACCTTATTGACCCCTGGAATTACACTAAGAGAATGGGGATGTACAAAATCCTATTGAACCAGACAGCCAGATATTTTGAAAAATTTGCACCAGAAAATGAACAAAATATTTTATGGGGATTGCCTCTGCAGTATGGCTGGCAATATAGAACAGGTAAGAATGACTCTAGTTTTCATTCTAATGATCTACCAGTATCATGAAGTTCTTGGGAAATGGGGCTCTGTATATACCATGTTTTCAAAATTACCTTCCTTTTTTCCCACTCCTGATTATTATATTTCTACCTCTCTTTCTCCTTCTCTACAAACCTATCTCTTATGGGTTGTCTGTTTGTATGAGAAACCTCAGTGAGGAATAAAACATGGTTACCAACTACAAAAAGATACTGTATCTAATCTATTGGGCATTTTAAAAACACTTATTGAATTTCTACTAAGTGCTAGACTCCTTTATAAGCAAAAAGATAAAGAGAACAGGGATATACACTAAAATCAGAAGGCAATGCCAAATTTGTTTAATTTCTTGAAGTTTTAATTGTGATTCCCTCGTCATAGATATGGGTTTTCAAGGAGCATCACCTTGTTCATGAGGGTCTTTCTCTGCAGATGATTTGTTTTCCTCTGGGAAACAGGGTATTTTAAAGTGTGCAGACAGAAGATATGTTTTGGGATAAGTATTCATGAATTGAAATATATTTTGTTCCTTTTTAAAATTTTATTCAGAAGAAGCTTATGAGAAAGAGTGGTGCCTGTTGGTTACCTCAGATTGATACACAGCCAATAAGAAACTTTTGATTTATTGTGTGTGGGGTGGGGGGGGGAGAGAGTAAAAGAGAGAGAGAAGAAATTTCATTTGACAAGGAAAAGAAAGGTTATTTTCTAATATTTACCTAATATAGATAATAGGTGAAATACTTCTGATACTTTTCCTCCCTTCACGCAACCCTACTATGTAGTTTATGTTATTATCCCTGCTTTATAATTGAGGAAATGAAGGCATAAGGGTCAAACCAGGATAGATGGAGCAGGGATTGACTCCAAACCATTGCCTGGAATCTGTATGTATCTTGCTTCCATCATTTTGACTAGGTGGTGGAGAAAAAAAATGGAAGAGCTAATACTTACAGAAGCAAACAACCCTTAAGATTTATGATTCAAAAGTAAAAAATTGTAATGTTGTTAAGAAAAAAAGAAATTGGTTGAGAGACTATAAAAGATAAAGTGTGATGGGAATACAAACACAAATTATTCAGAAATAAATGCTTTTGCATCTACAAACAAAACATATCGGTGAAGCAATAATTATAGCAGTCTCAAGGTGTGCATAAGAAATACCCTTGTGTCTCATCCTTTTCCTTCTAGGCAGATTAGCGGATCCAACCGGAAGGACAGACTGTGGATCTGCATCTGGAGATCCTTTGTGCGTCTCCGTGGATAGTTGGTGGGCTGGTAGGTTCCCTTAAATAGCAAAATAGATGTTAACCTTTCCCAAAGGAAAGCATTCAAACCCATGATCTTGGAGAAAGAGACAAAACAAAAACAGTTCTGTACCTATTAAGAAAGGAATCTACTTCACCATGTACCTTGCAGTCTTTATGTTGGGATTTAAGGGCCATGATGTCAATTATAATTTCTTAGGCCATATTCAGCTTTTCATAGAAGGGCTAAAATAAGAAACTGCAAAATGTGATAGCCCTGAAGAAACCAACACTGGCAATTAAGTGGGACGTCCCTTGAGTGACGAGGAGTCTCCAGAATGAGAAAAAATTAGAAGTGACCAAGAAAAATCATGCTGTTTCATTTTGCTCAGACCAGATGCATTCAGTACTAAAACTCATAAACATGCCAGAGATAAATACCAACTGGAATTCATTTTATCAATCAGGGAGCTGAGGCTTTAGCCACAGACTTCATGCTAAAATAACTGGAGGTATTTTCCAATTTTTAATTTAATTTTATGCTTTTGTAATGAAGACTAATTGGCACAATTCCTGAGAGGGATTTCCCAGTCAGAAATATCACCACATTAAAGTTCACTTTCGCAGAGTAATGCACATCACCTGTGTCTTGTGTGTGTTCTTCATACTACTCATCATCATTCTCTTCAAAGACCCACAAACAGTCCTGGGTGAGAATTCAGATTGAGAATTCAGAGTTTGTTTTGCTCAGTTTGTTTAGTATTTTGGAGTATCAACCTGCCACTATGGGGTGGAGGTCTGTATTCACAGATGCATGGCTGTGATGAAATATTCTGCATCACTGATTTCTAGTGGGACTCAATATAGTCTAATATCCAGCTAAATTATAATGTCTGAATCTGCTGAATAGATTATAGATAGAGATTTTTAAAAAATTATAAAAGAGTCTTATTGGTCAACTCAATCATCCACTTTATCCAAAGCTTATGTAAAAATTTTTCTTTAGAGACATAAAATAAGATAAGGACTTCATAACTGCATGGCTACGAATTAAGTTTTACCTATATAAAATAGACAATACCCATTTACTAAAGCTATAAACATTTTGAATTTTTTAGACAAAATACAATTCACAACAAAACCTGTATGAGTTTTGTTACATTCTATACATAAGCTAGTAGCTTTCTTGCTTTTCTACTTAATGCTTTGAAAAATGAATATTACCAAATCCATAACAATTACTTTTTGCTTTAAAATATCATAGGCAAGTTCTTTAACCAATGTATGTTTATTATTACATATATAATATAATAATGCTCAAGGAAGTTTGGGGTTAATATCTTTTACCTGGTGCCTAACTCTTTTTCTTTTTTATTAAATCATAGCTGTGTACGTTAATGCAATCATGGTGTATAATCTGCTGGTTTTATATACCATTTGAAATATTTTCATCAAACTGGTTAACATAGTCTTCACCATATTTTCCTAGTTATTGTGTTAAGACATTTATACTCTACACTTAGTAAATTTAACATGTACCCTTGTAAAATGCACCATAGGTGTGGTCTCATTAATTACCCTCCTTTTCCCCATCCTTCCCCCTCCCCATCCCTCCCTCTCCTCTTTCCCCTTCTTCTTGGGCTTTCATATGAAAGCTATAAATTGGTTTCATAGTGAGACTGAGTACACTGAATACTTTTTCTTCCATTCTTGATATACTTTGCTAAGAAGAATATGTTCCAGCTCCATCCATGTAGATATGAAAGAGGCAAAGTCTCCATCTTTTTAAAGGCTGCATAATATTCCATGGTGTACATAAACCACAATTTATTAATCCCTTAATGGGTCAATGGGCACTTGGGCTTCTTCCATGACTTAACAATTATGAATTGGGCTGCAATAAACATTCTGGTGCAAATATCTTTGTTATAAAGTGATTTTTGATCTTTTGGATATATATCTAGTAGAGGAATTGAAGGATCAAATGGCAAGTCTATTTTTAGATCCCTAAGTGATCTCTGAACATCTTTCCGAAAGGAACGTATTAATTTGCATTCTCACCAGCAGTGTAGAAGTGTTCCCGTTTTTCCACATCCACACTAACATCTCTGGTTTTGGGATTTTGTGATGTGAGCTAATCTTACTGGAGTTGGATGAT
The DNA here is from genome assembly GCF_000181295.1 of Otolemur garnettii. NCBI lineage: Eukaryota > Metazoa > Chordata > Mammalia > Primates > Galagidae > Otolemur > Otolemur garnettii. The sequence continues at coordinate 22,203,949 of NW_003852397.1, forward strand.
ATCTCAAAGTGGTTTTGATTTACATTTCTCAGATGATTAAGGATGATGAGCATTTTTTCATGTCTGTAGGCTTTTTGTTTCTGGATCTGTTGAGTTTTTCCATGATGACTTACAGCTTCTGTAAAAATGTCCTCTGATGCCTGTTACTTCTTGTATAATGATGCATCTCTTATTCTTACAGATTTAAATTATTTTCTGTCTTCATTACCCTTTCTTGCTGCGGTTGATTCTGGCATAATGGGGATATCATCAGACCAAGTTATGCTTTTGCCACCACCCAAGGATCAGATGAGGTTTTGTTATGATGTTTCTAGCTGTCGTTCATCCTTCCATGAGACAATGAACAAGTGGAATGCCTTTTACCAGGTTCTTTTTTCCTACTTTTAGGAGATGGCAAGGGAATTTATTTTGTCATATAACAATTTTGGTTAGAATTTTTCTGTGCATTGTACAATAATATTTTCCTTGGTATGAATGTGTAAATTGTTATGTAAGATTACATAAGATAATAAAACTACATTAATAACATGCTAATAATTTGTTATAGTGGGGTATTATGTGTCATTAACACCCACTGCCCCAATACAACATTAGCACAAAATCTATCCATTTTTCTTACCTCAAATAAATTGTACACAAATGGTCAGCATGCAGGATATTTTGCTGATTGGTGAATAGTTTATTCTGGGTAATTGAGATTTTAGCTTAACTGTAGGATCTTGAAGGAAATGTAATTATGAAACTGGTTTCATAACAATCACCATATTTCAGCTGAATTAGTGAATAAACACATATGGGTGGAATAATTATGTGTTGTTCAAAATCAAATATTCAAGGACCAAACTATAAAAAAAAATACATTGGTTAAACACAGACATGGAATAAAATCAATCAGGAAAAGATACAAATGTAGATTTGTGAGATGTGTAGATTATTAATTTATTACTTTATATTTAATTAAATAGTCTAACAATTTTTTTTCTTCTTACTCTTAAGATGTTATGGTAATGTTAACAATGTTAGCAGAAAAAAAAATGACAAAGAAAAAATAGAGATTTGCTGCCAAGTATAAAATATGTAGTCTTTGAAGACACTTGAAGTTCATTTTTTTCTAGATCCATGTGTATTAAAAAATAGTGAATATTTTTGTGTCCTTTGTAGAGTGTGAGTCTTATACATATTCATTCCTAGAAACAAAATTCTACTCTTACTTAAATGCTGCTAAATTATATATCTGAACATTTTTGAATTTCAGGAACAGAAATTGTTATAGTTGCTCAAATATTAATAAATTTGACTTTAGTATTTGCAGACACCTTCTAGCAACTTTGATGACCTGCTGAAGTACTTATGGATTGCACACACCTCAACCTTAGAAGATACTTTCAAAAGTTTTGAAGATAGGTAAGATTGGATCTAAAGTGATCTGTACTTAATATGCTGAAGAATATTTTTTTTGAACCTTTCTCTTTTTTTCCTATAGTGCTTGTCAATCCCTTTTATTAAATATAAGTCTAAGCATCAGGGAATTATAGTGATGAGGCATAAATACTGTAGCATGATCAACCTTAAAAAATATTTTATGATGAAGGAACAAAATCTGACAGAAATATCTTGCATTAAATAACAAGTAAACAAGCAAAATGCAACAAATTTCTTTAATTATAGAAAAAAAATACAGTATCATAAATATGTGGATGACATTTATTATTTTGATCATCTATACTATGAAAAATTTTAGACAAATTAAAGTTATAATTTGGGAGAATATGAGCAAAACATTATTTATGAATTAGCACTCTACACCAGTAGATGGGCCATATGGGGTGGGTAAATTCTATAGCTTTCTTGGAAAGTTAAGGTCCTTTGGCAAGAACTTCAGAGGTGAGGCTAACCAGATCCTTTGTGTCTGGGAGGAGGAGGAGGAAGGGAGAGGGTTCAGTGGAGGAGGAAGAAAGGAAAAGGTTCAGGTGTGGCTGTATTAGGCTCCCAACAGGCTTCACTTGAACCCACTCCTGGGGACAACTCTAATTCTAAGCCAGGGCAACAGGCAGTGTCTTATCCTAGGTCAGATTAATCTCTTGGTAGAGCTTAGGTAAGGTTTTCTTTATAGTATGATTTGTCACTTCAGTTTTTTTCTGGTGGACGGTGGCCCCCAAGCTATATGTTATACCAGAGGCTTGCAAACATCCTGTGTAATCAGAGCACCCTTGACACTCTGAATAGAAACCAGTGCTCTACACTGAAGAATAACTTCCTTTATCAAGGCCTTAATGGCTCTTTCTCTGGCAGGTAAAGACCTCAACCAACCCAAGAAGGTATCCACAAAAATCAGTAGGTATTTGAAATTTTCTACTACCCTTGGCATCATGGTGAAATCAATTTGCCAGTCCCCTCTTAGCCCTCCCACCCACAACCTGAAATCCTTTTGTGAAGGGAGGAGGCCTAGTTTTAGATATGTTTTGAGTAAAGATTCAAATAACTTTCTGAAGTTTCATATGTGGACCAACGCATATTTTTGTACCAACTGTAGGGTGGCACCCCTCCCATACTGGGTAGAGTCACTAATAGGTTTAATAATATCATTTAAAAGATTATTTGGTACCAGAATCACTTCTGTCTCATTGTATATCTAACCATCATGAGTCATGTGGCCAGGGTCAAATACCCAACTGAGTGTTCTATTTAGGTCTTCCTCTGAGCATATGGAAGGTTTAGGGCCAAGATCTATTTTAGGCAGCAAGGAGATCAATAATGCCTTGGGAGCCTTTTTTCCTTGCTGGGTTTTTTGTTTTTTTGTTTTTTTTTTTTTTTGGGTGGTCCAATCTGCCTGATGATTTCCTCTTAGCACCAGACTGACCTCCTGATGTTCAAGGCAATGTACTGTAGCTACTTCCTTGGGGACTAAAATGGCATCTAGCAAGGCTAGGACTTTTCTTAGCATGCTTATGTCTTTATTACCAAAGATTAGGAGTTCCCCTTTACTCCAGATGGCCCACTGAGCATAAACAGCAGAAAAAGCATAACTGGAGTGCATGTAGCTGGTCACCTGTGCTCCTTTACCTGCCTGGAGTCCCCTAATGAGGGTTATGAGTTCTGCTTTCAGTGTTGAGGTACCAGAGGGAAGTGCTGAAGCCTAGAATGTTTGTTGATGAGTCACCATCTGAATCTGGCCCTCCATTGTCCTTGATCCATAAAACTGCTTCCATCAGTAAACATCACTAAGGCTGGGTTTTCTAAGGCTATATCAGTTAGATCTTGTTGGCTAGAATAAACTTGTTCAGTGATGTATAAATATCAATGCTCAGTTTCACATGGTATTTAAGGAAGTTAAGGTGACAAGATTTAAGGTAGAGACAGCTCTCAACATTACATTTAGATTGTCTAAAATAGCCTGATGCCTGCCAAGCCAGAGGTCAGCCAATTACTCCTTTCTGTGCCAGCAAGGGGAAAACCCAATGGTGGACTGGCCTAATGTAACCTTTTCTTCTTCCTGTAGAAAGTCATAAGCGGCAAGAACAGCCACAAGTCAAGAAAGCCATCCCTTTGTAACAATGTCCAATTGTTTTGAAAAATAAACAACAGGTCTCTTCCCAGGTCCCGAGTCAACACTTCCAGACTTATTCCTTATCTCTTATGTATAAAAAGATTGGAAGGTTTTCTTCTATCTGGGAGCCCAAATGCTGGAGCATTTAGCAGCTTTTCCTTGATTTTAAATAAAAGGCCTTGTAACAGTCCCCAGATCATTCCAAAAATTCATTATTTCTTTCCTTTAAGACACATATAGGGTGTTAGCAATAAGCCCAAATTTAAGACTCCGTAAAAGACAGAATCCAGCTGTGCCTAAAAACCCCACAGCTGTTGCCAAGTGGTGGGTCAGGCTCCTCTGGTGAGTGAGGCCTCCTTCCAATCAGGGTCTGGTTGATATCATTGGGTTTCCCCAAATGCAGAGTCTAGACAATGTCTTAAAGGCCAGCCTTAGGCTTTACAATAGCCGTGTTATCTATAGAAGCACCAGTCCTAGGCTTTACAGTAGCAATGTCACAAATCCTGCACTTGTCAGGGCGAATACATGTTATTAAGCAGGAAGCAGTTACAGCAGTGAGGAAGGTAAGGAACAATAGCTGATTGGCTTCTGGCTGTATCCATACTTATATAGAAATCAGACTTTTATGCTATTTTTACCTTAAGGCTTTATATTATAGGTGGTTTTAACACCTCAGGGCACAAATTTCTTTAGTTTAAGAAACCCCTTTGTCTGGGTTTGGGTTCAAAATTATGTACAAGTAGATCTTCTGCAGCTTCTGTAGCTATAAAGATGTGTAACTGTTTGTCTTTTGTAAAGAGTTTCCCCATTGTGGCCACTCCAACACTTAAGTTACCTTTGGTAAGCTTCACCCATTTCTCTAGAAAAGCACAGAATCTGGGTCCATACTTCTTACACACGAAATAGGTTGAAGTTCCAGATGGAGGGGTTCTGGACTTCATGGATCCAGATGAACATGTGATTTCCCATCTTCTTAACTACCTACTGAATGTAGTCTATTTTCTGTCTGATTTGGTCAGACACCTGTGGCCTCCCTAAAGGACCCAGTCTTGTTTCTGTCAGGAATTCCAAACATGGTTTGGATCAAAAATGCTGCAATAAACTGAAAGGGCTCAAAACACAAGTTCATGGTGCTTGTGTCAGAGAGGTCACCCACAACCTCAGGTGCTGCCAGAGATCAGTTGGCACTGTGGGCAGCTCTTGATACTTGTGGAGGTTAGTGGAATTGTACTTCAAATCCCACTCTGGCATCAAACTGTTAAAATAAAAATCTTAGACAAATTAAATTTAGCAGAAGTTTTATGAGCAAAGAATGACTTATAAGTTGGGTGACACCCTGAACCAACGGAGGCTCAGAGAACTCCATCCAGCAATGTGGGCAGGTAATGTTTATAGATAGGGAAAGGAAATGAGACACAGAAATCATTTGAGTGGTTACAGCTCAAGATTTGCCTTATTTGGGGATGAATTAATGAGACACTTGCCTAATATAGACATAGTTTCATCAGTTGAGTGCCTGTGATTGGCTGAAACTTGGCTGCTGTGATTAGTTAAGACTTAGTTATTTGTAATAAGAATATATTGTCAAATAGGTTGTGGTTTGTTTCCATATTAAAGTAGGTGGCATTTCACTACATACCAAGGCAGCTTTTAGGCCAAATTTAATTTACTTTAAAAATACATACATAGTATAGCAGTACATACTTGGGAAAAAATCAACTAGCATCAGGGTTAGCACACAAGATAGCCTAGAAGACTATCTTGATCTAAATATTTGATCGAGACATTTTATCAACCATAACACCTAGAAGTGAAGGTGGCAGAATAATTTGTATTTAGAAGTAAATGGCACTGTCTAAGGAGTGAAATCAACCACCCTCAGTGAGATATTGGGCAGGTATCTGGGAAGGCCATAAGCAGAAAGAAGAGCTCCTTGTTGTTGCCTAAGTAGTTATGCAATCGAGTCAGGAAGAGTTGAGTATTCATATTTCAGTTCACTGTTGTCTCTCCTACTGACTCTATCCTCCAGCAAGGTAAACATCTCGGTTGGTTAGCTGACTCAAAGGACATTTTCTCTTCCTGTTATAGTTTCAACAGCTGTGTATTAAGTTAGGCAATGAAGGATATTTTCCCCCCTTAGCAATGTCTGTGAAATAATTTGGGTTTGTGGCCAACATAACAGCTGTAATGCAAGTGTTCTTCCTATTCTGATACTGGGGAACAGGGATGAGATTACCAAAAAGGACCTTGAGTCCACCTTAATATTTTGATTGATAACAAATTATTATTATAGGTTACAAATTACTTTAAGTAAATAAATTATTTTAGTGGACTTTCTCACTTAATAAAACCTTCTTATTGATAATGAGACTGTGCCTGAGTTATTCAATAGCATATTAAAACATCTATTTTTTTGAGTTTTTAAAAATTTTTTCAAGTTAATCTGAGGGTACAATTTTTAGGTTACATTGTTCTCATTTCTGGGGTAAGGTTCCATTTGTAGAAAAGCCCCTCACCCAGGGGGCATGTGATACACCCTCCCAATGGGCACATTTGGTGACATACTTAAAATCTTACAGTAGTGAATGGCAGGACTAGTTCAAATTCTCTGTTCCGGCACAGCTGGCCTTCTTGCCCCATATGCTGTTCTGGCTGTAACATATGTGGCTTGCAAATTAGATTTCAAAGAACGACATCTACTAAGGGTTCTTCTTTATTCTTAAAAGTTGTATTAAAAAATAAAAACATGCTTAAATACTTGCAATGTGTAAGGTAGCCGAAACAAATGAAGCAGAAATTAAATACAAGGTTCACCTTCTTTTATGAAGACTCTTTTCAATCCTAGAGGGATAAACACACCTACGGCCACTGAACTGAACAACCTGTCCTGGCTGCTCAGGCAGGTGAGAGGGCAGGTGAGTGTGAGCAGGGCCCCCCTGACCCAGAAGTGAGTGAGTGCAGGGTCCTAGAGTCTCCCTACAGTTGCTGCTGTCTTTACCTCAGGATTCTTATAGAGCTCTTTCTTCCCTTTCCTTTGTTATCCACTCAGGGTAATTTCTTATTTTTCATTATTTTTGTTTGCATACTGTACACTTTTTACATGCCAATAGTTTACAAAGTTAAATGGTTTTGCCATCCTCGCTCTCCTCAAAAAAAAAACCCCAAAAATAAAAACACACTAAAGCTCTATCCAGAGAGACTACTTCTTACTGATTGTGTATTTGTTACAATATTTTAAAAACACATTCCTGTAACATTTTTAATGAAATGTTTAGCTTTAGATATTATCATTGGAATCAGCGCTGTGGAGAAGTATTTATGGTTTAGCTCACCTCACCCCACTTCTCACACTCTCACACATACCCTTCCCAGCCTCTGTTTTTTCTTTGTGGTAGTTTAGCGATGTTGGTTATGTTGATATCCAGAGATTATATTATTTCTATGATCACTACTCACATCGCTACTTTATTCCCCTTAGACTTGATTATTGTCTTGTGTATTTGACTTTGGATATTCCAACTGTTTAACATTAATGGATTCTGAATTGGCAAACTAAAGAACTGTCTTCTCCAGTCTCCAGTCATTAAAATTCTACTCTTGTTTTCTTACAGAGCTGTGGCTCAGGGCCATTTCCTTGCAGTAATCTGCCCAGGTGGTCAGATATGATCCTGGATCTCTCTTCACTGCTGCCCTAGGGGTTCTCTCTGCCTCTTTTTTGTGTGTTTATTCATCATTTCCTTATTTCGTATCTTTATATTTCTTTATATACTTTGTTTTGGTAGGGCATAGCCTCCAGTAGAATCTAGTGGGTATATGATAGGTAACATTGTTTGAGACCTGATGAATGAATATTTTTTAATACTATTATTTTTGACTGAGCTTTTAGTTGAATCAGGAAACTATGCTGGCAATTTTTAGAATTTTAAAGTAATTTCTTCATTAAATTTTAGCTTCACTTTTATTCTTGAAGATTCTGAATTCATTCTGATTCTTGACCTTTTGTCTAGTAACTTGTTTTTCATATTCCTTTTTTCCCATTTGCTATTTTGTTTTAGTGTCTTGTATCCATATTAGAGGCTTTCCTCAGGTGTCTGGTAATACCTGGATATCTACTAGTATAATACAGAGGATCATTCAGAATCTCTGAGTGTTTGGAATTGTTCTTTTCTCTCTCTCTCTCCCCCTCCCTTCCTTTCTTTTTCTTTTGAGACAAAATCTCACTGAGTTACCCTGGGGTTGAGTGCTATGGAGTCACAGCTCACAGCAACCTCAAACTCCTGGGCTCAAGCAATTCTCTTGCCTCAGCCTCCTGAGTAGCTGGGACTACAGATGCCCAACACAGCGTCTGGCTATTTTTTTTTTTTTTTTGAGATGGGGGTCTCGCTCCTGATCAGGCTGCTCTCAAACTCCAGAGCTCCAGCATTCTACCTGCCTTGCCCTCCCAAAGTGCTAGGATTATAGGCATGAGCCACTGCACCCAGCCTTTGAGTGGAATTTTTCTAAGAACACACCTCTAGACTAATCTTGCGGGGTAAACTTCTATTGACAGTACCATGCCAATGACTTTAAGTAAGTCTTTTCTCTGGAGCTTACCAACTTTCCCAGAAGAGGCACTTTCAGTTATGTGCTTCAAAAGTGAAGGATGGCTGCTAGTGTCGTTAGTGTCAAGAGAGCAAAGGATGTTGGGCGGGGTGTCTTAGTATCTAGCATCCCTTGTTTTCAAGGTGGTAGATATCCTTACCATCCACCATGATTAGTTTACAACACAGTCCAGGGACCTTCTGTTCTACTCTGTCCAGTGAAGAGTGGCAGTTACACACTATTTGAAGTCTGGGAGGGAATTTTTGTACATGGCTGTTTTAATCATCTTGATTTTAATGATCTCCCTTTACCCAAAGGGTCCTTACTCAGTTTAAACTGAGGCAAATTCTACCAATTACATTAGTGTTATTTCTCTGTTTTCCTCTCTGGTTGCTTAGGATTTTGGTTCCTTGATTTTATTATAGCTTTTCAACTAGTTATTTTCAATTTCCAGCTTCCAGAATTTTGTTGCTCTCCTCCTGTTCTCTGATTTTGTTTCTTCTTACTGTCATTTTAATGGCGTTTTGGTTGGTTTCAAAAGTAGAAGTGTTTGTTGAAATAGGTATTTTTACTCAAAAGAAATTTTAATCTTGAAAATTCCCTTCTGTTGCTTATTTAATTGGGGTGAAAAAATACTAATGTGTTGTATTATAAATAAATTTGTTAAGAGATTTACTAGTAAGAAAGGAAAATACGCATTTTCTATTAATTCATCTCCCAGGAAAGCTTAATAATAGTATTGGGCAATTTTCAAACACCTATTTGTATACCCTCTGATTGGTTAATCTACCTGTTTATGAGGCCTCTGATTTGTCAAGCTCTTTGAATTCATATCGAGAGATTCTAGGATATTATTTGTTCCTTGAAATAAAGTAATAATGTATGAATTAGGATGTTTGACTTTGGAGTTTTACAGATGTGAGCTTTAAGTCCTGACTCATTTGACCTAGAATCCAGTGATAAACATCTTTTTCTCCTTTTTAAATAGCAGTAATAACAGTATATGCCACATAGAATAATTTTGAGGATCGAGAAATGCAAACCTAATATACCACTGGCCTATAGGAAACATTCAGTGTAAAGTAGCATCATCATCATGGCAAAAGGCAGTGGACAGTAGTAGGAAAGAACATGGACTTAAGGCAGATTGCCAGGGATTAAAACCTGCCTCTGCAATTTATTAAGCGTGTTGCCTTGAATTTCAGTTAGCTTTGTTTAAAAGAAAGTAGCCCCTTGGGTGGTGCCTGTGGCTCAAGGAGTAGGGCACCAGACCCATATGCTGAGGGTGGTGGGTTCAAACCCAGCCCTAGCCAAAAAACTGCAAAAGAAAGTAGCCTCATCAACAATCATTGAGGTTTTTTTTTATTATTATTGTCATATATACATAGATCATGAATACATTTATGTCTTTGTGGGATTCTATGTGTTGATTATTTGTACATATTGGACAAATATTTGTACATTTATATCCTACAAATTAACATAGTTTTCACCTCATTTACTTAATCACAGTGTTAAGACATTTGTGTTCTATACTTGATAGATTTGACTTGTATCCTTGCAATATGCTCCATAGGTGTGGTCCCACCATTAACCCTCCCTCTATTGAACCACCCCCCTCCCTTGTCATCCCTCTCCTCTTTCCTCCTTCATCCTGCACTACAGTTGTGATTCATCTTTCATATGAAAGTGTGAGTGATTGTAAATTGGTTTCACAATAATACTGAGTACATTGGATTTTCTTTTCCATTCCTGAGATACTTTACTAAGAAGAATATTTTCCAACTCCATCCATGTAAACATAAAATAGGTAAAGTCTCCATCCTTTTTTAATGCTGCATAGTATTCCATCATATACATATACCATAATTTATTAATCCATTCATGGGTGGATGGGCACTTGGGCTTCTTCCATGACTTGGCAATTATGAGTTGAGCTTCAGTGAACAATCTGGTGCAAATATCTTTGTTTCCAAGTGATTTTTTGGAATTTTGGATATACACCTAATGAAGGAATTGCAGGATCAAACAGTATTCTCCAAACTTCTTTCCAAAAGGAATATACTAGCTTGCATTCCCACCAGCAGTGCAGAAGTGTCCCCTTTTCTCCACATTCATGCCAACATCTGTAGTTTTGGGATTTTGTGATGTGGGCTACTCTTACTGGAGTTAGATGATATTTCCAAGTGGTTTTGGTTTGCTTTTCTCTGATGATTAAAGATGATGAGCATTTTTTCATGTGTCTGTAGACTGTGCACCTGTCTTCTTCAGAGAAGCTTCTGCTCATGTCTCTTGCCCACCATACAAAAGTTTTTACTGTGCACATGTGTGGAGTTTATCTCAGCAGCTAAGCTGATCTTTCCTAGGCTCACTCTTAAAGTTGGCTAGTATTTTTATTTGAGACAATCTTACTTTGTCACCCTTGGTAGAGTGCCACAGAGTTATACCTCACAGCAACCTCAAACTCTTAGGCTGATGTGATCCTCTTGCCTCAGCCTCCTGAGTAGCTGGGACTACAGGCACCCACCATAACACCTGGTTAGTTTTTTCTATTTTTTACTACAGATGGGGTCTTGCTCTTGCTCAGGTTGGTCTCCAACTCCTGAGCTCAGTCAAGCCACCTGCCTTGACCTCCCAGAGTGCTAGGGTTATAAGCATGAGCTGCTGTGCCCAGCCAATGTTGGTGGTTCTGTCTACTGTCTTTGTCATGGTCATAACAGGGATGTTGAGGAAGCTCAACTCTGCCCCCCTTGTCTCTTTCTCCATTAGGCTGGTGTAGTTGTTTTCCATAGTGATAGCAGAATTCCCAGAGAGAAAAATAAAATTTTGAAAATACATTTTAAGCTTAGTTGTGTCAAATTATAAAATTTTTTTTTGCCCAAATCAAGTCAGATGACTGATTCAGGGGCAGGATTCTCTGCCTCACCCTGTGTAAAGAGGAAGGGTATTGAAAAGTTACATAACAAAGGACAAGATATAGGGAGTAGCAAAAAACTGGGGCAATGTTTGCATTCTCCTACACACCAGAAAATAGCTTTAAAATCTCATCTGTTACTTTCCTTAGGCAAAAATATATTAAGGGGTGTTTATTTAAGACAATAATGAATACTGTAAAGCTTTGAAATCATTCAAAGCTCTTGAATCCCCATCTCTTTTCTCCTTTCCTAGTTATTCTGACTCCCTTGCAATTTGTTTAATACACTGTGCAGCCTTTATTCAGAATCCTCATGAATTCACACTTCCATTGACCTTGGCTTAATAGACAGCTGCAATGTATTAAGGTGCACTGGACCTAAACCACTTTGTCCTCAATAATACAACTTTGTCTTCTGAACCACTTCCAGGCATAGAGTAAGGAGGATCCCAAAGCCATGTGAGTCAAGCAGACTGTAGGTATTCTCTGGGTTATGCTATGGTTTATTTAACACTGACAAGCATTATGCAAGCATCTTCTGTTTAATGGATCCTACCAATGTCCTGTCAAAATGAAATTAGGTAATCTAATTTCTAGAAATCACAATGTAACATAATGGGAGAACAAATCTTCAAATATGTAGAATGCGTTGCTATGGGAATACCACTGAGAAAGAGCTAATTGATTTCACCTTGAGTAGGCTGGAAAACCTTTTCAAGAAGGTGACATCTCTGATGAGACTTGAAAGTGAACATACCTGGTGAGCCAAGTGGGGAGTACACAGTGTCTCAGGGAAACGAGCCTGTTTGTAAAACTGCTCGTTGTTTAGCATGCTCAGACAGCTGACAGGGATGGGAGCTGTGAATTTTATATTAGACAACTATTTAATATACCTTTAACCTTTCCACTGTAATGATTTGCCCTTCTAATAGGGGAGATAGTCTAGCTTCCTAGGAGTAGGTTCTCTTTCTCCTAGGAGAAGGAGATAATATTCCTTCTCCAACAGAAGAAAGCTCAATTTTTAAAAAATAGTTTTTATTATGTCATTTGTACATAGATCATAAATACATTTATGCCATTATGGGGATTAAATGTGTTGATTATTTGTACAAATTGGAGTGCTTACATCCTACTAAACAACATAGCCTTTAATAGAAAATGAGAAAGGAAAATCAGGCTTTTATTTTTCTGTGATCCTAAATGTTTTGGGGACTCCCTGGCTTCAAGAATCAATAGTTTTACAAAGCATTCTTGAGTCTAGCAAAGATTTTGCCTTAGGTTTTTGATATCTATCTCTGTATACCAGATATGAGTTAGACATGGCCTTCTATCTGGTGATTATATAGTGGTCATGGGTAATGTGCCTGATTGAAAAAGATAAAATAGAAATTAAAATGCAAGCCATCAATAAGATGATCTTTTCCAGATTTAAAATTTGAATTGGTAATCTTCACATCTCTTGAGAGAGGGGCTAATGTTATCATATTATAATATATATTTTCCAAATTGTAAAATTATAAATTTAGTTTGTTGGCACAAAGTAATCTTTTATGATGGCAGTCAGATTGAAAGTCTGAGGTGGCTAATTATAATCACACACTTTTCCACTTTTCTTTTAGATGTGGTTATTATTCTAAACCAGAAGAACGTTTTGAGAGAAATTGGGTCGTAGCTGTGGAGTATTTAGCTGCATTGAGCTTTCCGACAACCTTGATCAGGTCATATAAATTCCAGAAGGGCCTGCCGCCACGAGTCCTCCTTAAAACAGATGTAGTCCCTTTCATCAGTGACTTTACTGCTTTTCAGAATATAGTCCTGTTTGCTCTTAATGTACTAAACAAACTGGATAAACTCATAGGTAAGAATTTTGAAAGAACATTTTAAAAAATCAATATTGGGTTGAATGAATAGAAGAACAAAAAATTAAATCAGAGATATAGATATTGCAATTCTCCAAAAAGAAAGTTATGATTTCTGTGGGCATCCATTCCATTCCTTCAGCAGTGATCACTCTTGATACATACGGCGGAACAATATAATGAGCACATATTTTGATCTTTCCACTCACGGCCTGTCCTTTCATCTGGTGTCAGTTTTGAGTCTTGAAGTTGGCAAACTAACTGAAGCACAGTTTTTGTTCTACATACTCATAATAATCCTTATTTTGCTCATCAGATCTTTTTAAAGAAAATTTCTGCTCTCTTCTTAAAAAAAAAAAAAAAAGAAATTCCTAAAGAAAATCTGCCATGACTAGTGAAGTTACTAAGTGAAATTTGACTTACCTGAGTTCTCTCAATCCAGTACTCTTAGTCATCAAAAAAGCCTTTTGCTCCAGTCCTTCAAATGCCAGATCTTCCAGCTCAGTGAAAAACAGGAGGACTGTACGAGTTTGAAAATTACCGTGTCATTCCCATTTTCCATATATGCACTGAAGTGCTGAGCCACGCTTAAAACACAGTTATTATACTGATGAGTGTTTTTCAAAGCATTGAATCTGAAAGATAGAAATTAAACATAAATAAATTAAATATATGTTTTTGAAGCTTTTACATTAATTAGAGTAACCAAAAACACCCAGATATTTTAAGAATTCATGCAAGCAAGTGCAGTTGTTCACATTCTAGTAATGGCTCTAGGGCAGCACTGTCAGGAGGCACCTTCCCCTCACTCAGTGAGTAGGAGACCAAGTCTCTTTCACTCTGAACATTTTTCTTGGAGACTTTTTCCACAAAATAAATTGGTCCAACTCATTCTGTTTAATAGATGTATACTGTTTCATTTTGTGAATTTACCATCACTGAGAACCTTAGTTACTATTGTTCGTTACTGCCAGCCATTTAACAATGGCCTCCCCTGTGCACTTTTCTTGCATAATTTATGATTTTACCACTAAATTCACAGAAAGGACATGAAATCAATCTTCTCCTGGTAATAAAGCAACAAATCTCATTCCATGTTTACTTTTCTTAGTATTGATTATGATTTTACCACTAAATGAGTAAAAGGGAAAAGAAATAAAATACATGAGTCGTATATTGCCAGATGATACTACAAAAATTTATTGGGAGTTGACTGTAATAATTGTGTATCTTTTACAGGTATTCATTCTGTGGAAAAACGTTTATGAAGTTAGAAGTTATAATGAATCTAGTTGAAATAGTTCTTGAAATGTTTAATTCCAAACTTCTGGAAATGATTAATGAAGTAAAAATGAACAACTCCACCTTGACAACTAGTAATTTCCAAAAATTAATATAATCATCATGTAGCTTAGTTGTTTCTGATGTTTTAAACTTAGATTTGTTTGCTAAGATTTTGGTTATGCTTTTCTAATTTAAAAATTCAAACACATGCAATTATTATTTTGCTAAATTAATAAATCTTGGTTTTTTAATGCATCCAAGTTTAAAATGTTCAAGATCAAAGGAAATTGCATTAAACTAGAAAAATTACTGAGAAATTAATAAACAAATTAAACTAAACTAGGATTGCTCTTTTGTTATTATCCTACCTAATCTCACTTTTGACATTCACAGTGATCCTATCTTGTAGACTTATATTCAAATATAGATTTTTTTTTTTTTTTTTTGAGGCAGAGCCTCAAGCTATTGCCCTGGGTAGTGAGTGCTATGGCACACAGCTCACAGCAACCTCCAACTCCTGGGCTCAAGTGAGTCTCCTGCCTTAGCTTCCCAAGCTGGGACCACAGGTGCCTGACACAATGCCTGGCTATTTTTTGGTTGCAGCCATCATTGTTGTTTGGCAGCCAGGCTGGATTCGAACCTGCCACCTTAGGTGCATATGGCTGGCACCCTAGCCACTTGAGCCACAGGTGCTAAGCCTAGATTATTTTTAAATAAAAGTTTAAATATTTAAAATTCATAAAGCCAGACTGGCAAATACAATATATTAACTGATCTGTAGTTTTTTCCTATTTTTACTGACCACAAGTTTACAATGGTTACATGATAGAGTTCCCCTCCTCTGACCCACACTTGATAATGACTGCTTCAGGGTCAAGTTTGTCAGAGGGCTCTCTTTCAGGAGAGAGAGTGTACTGGTCAGAAGGTGATGATTTACACAACTGGTAGGAAACTTTCATATGAAGCCCCCCTCCGCCCACTAACTTTTGGGAAATGAAATTGGATGGGTTGGTTTGAATTGCTTGGATATTAGAGGAGGAAAGATGTACTTTAAATCTCAGCCCTGTGGTTTGCTAGTTGAATGAGCTTGGGAAATTTTTCTAGTGCCCTCTGTGCTTCCATTTACTTATTGCTAAAATGAAGCTAGATTACCACACCTACTTTACAAGATTATTTTGAAGAGTCAATAAAAAATTACCTTAGATATAAAGTATCTATCTAGTATTTTCCACCAACATGGAGTAGGGATCCCCAAAGGCAGAAATTGTCACAATTATGCTTAAATATGGATACATGTTCTACTCATAGGGCAAGAAAAGCATATGTGGTAAACCAGGAAGATGAATAAATTTTTGCTGGATCCGAGAACACACAGAATATAACAGGGGCAGTGTAATAAATAAACATCCTCCCAAATCTCCTTCCTGAGTCATGTCAAATAACCAGGTACCTATGAAATGTCTATTCACAACTAAACTCTCATTATTACTTGAAGACAGGCAGAAACAATAAAATCACTTGCATTAAAAAGAGAAAAATAAATAAATACCAGTGCCTCAGTCCCACTGGCTTCTACTTCATCCCAGCAAGCAAAGGCAGACTGAGACAAATGGCAGGTGAGGATGGAGGAGAGAGGGACACGAGCCAAGGAACCTGAGTGCGGAATGGCAGGACCACTGGAAAAATTAAATCCCAACTTATTCTGAAGATACTGAAAAGCAACAGGTAGATTAAAGCACTTCAGTGCACAAAATTGCAAAGTAGGAGTCTCTTAAGGGGTCAGGTTTGTGATTTTTTTTTTTTTTTTTTGAGACAGAGTCTCATTATGTCATCCTCAGTAGGGTCCTGTGGTGTCACAGCTCACAGCAACTTCAAAGCCCACTTCTTGGGCTTAAGTGATTGTCTTGCCTTAGCCTCTCAGTAGCTGGGACTATAGGTACCTGCCCCAATGCCCAGCTATTTTTTTGTTATTGTTGTCACTGTTGTTTAGCAGGCCCTGGCTGAGTTTGAACACACCAGCCCTGTTGCATGTGGCTGGCTCCCTAACTTCTGAGCTATGGGGGCCAAGCCTGGATTTTTTCTTCTTTAGCTCTTCTTTTAAACAGATAACAACTATCAGAACAAACTTCTTTCCTTTTTCTGAAAGGGAACAATAATATTATGCTTATCTTGACAGACTTATAATATTCAATATATTTTTGGTACTTGGTAGCATTCAATGTGATTTTATTCATTTCATACATGTAGCACCTATGAAGTCTGACAATTTGTGAACTTGCCACTATGTGCTTACCTTGGCGGTACTGTACAAACAACTCGGTAATGTTTCATAATGTTGGTACATCAGTGTCTCAGAGTTATGTTCATGTTGAAGTGTGGCAGTGTCTTGCTGAGTGTCATTCATTATTGTTGTGTGTCTTTGTGTGCCATCACAAGAATATCAGAGCTTGAATTAGAGTTCTGATTCATTGACTAATGAACATTCTATGCTTTCTCTCCCCTCAGAAAAACATTTAATCCATTTGTACACTGCCATTTTCTTCACGGCATTATCCCCATAAGCTTGGACTAACATGCCCCTGCTTTCACTTCCACTCTCGCCAAGCTTAACAAGAAATTGAATGTTCATTACTCCATACTCTTTTCACAACATACCAACCGATTCTCAAGTTTGAGAGAAAGTATTTACATTTTGAGGAACTGTCAAACTCTTTTTCCAAAGTGGATGCATGGTTTTCCGTCACCAACAGCCTTGTAAAGGTATGAGGGTTCCAAATACTTCACATCCTCTTTAATGCTTAATACTGTCTTATGATGCCACTAGCAATGAATGCAACATTCATCACTTATTAAGTGATAGCCTGTCCTAGAACTTGAGTTTAATATCTAAGTTTCCTATTATTAAACCCAAGCTTTGCATGTCTCAAAAATGCTGCATATTACAACTATCTATGAGATTTTGTTTCGATACCAGTATCTAGATTCCACTAATTAAAGATGTTAATGGTGTAAGAACTGCCTACAGTTATTTATTAAAATATTTCTTTCTTGACAAGTGATTTTGACATATAACAAATGTTAAGAAAGTCTATTCTAAACTGTGTCCCTTCCAAATATGATTTTAGACATCATCCTTTTTGTGGCAATATCTATGATTAATATGATTGCTTCTGGTAGTATACAAATAATCTGGTCTTCTTAGTTTTATTACTTAAAATTGTTTCTATTATATGCAGTATAAACAAAACAAAAACAAAAGCACACTCATCACTGTCTTTAAAATTTTAGCTATTCTAGTGGGTGTGAAAGGGTAGCTCATTGTGGATTTGATTTACATTTCCATAATGACTAATGATTTAAAATATCTCTTTATATACTTATTGGTTGTTTGTAACACCCCTTTGGAAAAATGTCTGTTCTAATACCCTTTCATGTTGAAAAACTGGGGTTTTTTATTTTTGAGTTGTAAGAATTTCAAAATATATTTTGAACACAAGTCCCTTATCAAATATATGATTTGCATATGTTTTCTCCATCTTATGTACTGTCTTTCCTTTTCTAAATGATTCCTTTTGTAGCAACAAAATTTACTAATTTTTAAAAAGTTCATCTTCTTAGAGAAGCCTCTTTACATTGATTCCTTACAATTGTGATATTACAAATATTGTATGTGTTTCTCAAAAAATCCTATATACAGGTTTTGTTATTATTCTTGTTTTATAGTTGGAAAACTAATTAGAGACTTCTTGTCTCCAATATAGTCAGGATTCAATACTTGGATTTGTCTAAATTTAGATTTACTCTAAAGAAAATGATCTTAAACTCTATACAACTATTTTCTATCAGAATACTCTATGTTAACACATTCCAGTATGATACTTCTAAATTTATAAGTCCCAGGACTCATCACCAGCATTTTGAAATTTTCATAGTATTAACATGAAAAATGCCTACCTTCTGTTAAGGGACAGCTTTGGAGGATTCCACTTTTCAGAACAACAATAACACAGTATGGTAAATTTTTGGCAGAAAATAATTTCTAATATTTCAATTAGAAATAATATTAGATTAATTAATTTCAATTAGAAATAATATTAGATTAATTCATAAGCTTATACATATAGGTAATAATAGCAAAAATATTATTGCCAAATAATGAATTTTAGATTATGTTCTTAAGTATAAAATGACAGAAGACCTTTTGTGTAAAGATGGGCATTTGAATACATGCCTCTCCTTTTGCTCCCTCACCAAAACAGAAGCAACAATACTGTTAAGTATGTTTAGGGAAACAAGCACAGGACCATTGTGGAGATTAGAAATCAAACAGAGGAGTGGCAAAGGATTTAGCAAATCCAGGAAGTGTGAATCCTCAGCCAGCCATGGGGGAAAAGTAACAGCATATAGTCAGCGGGATTCTCAGAACAGTTGTCAGGGTCTGACAGCAGGCACCTCTGGAAAGTGGGAGGAAGGGTGTTTTGCTGAAAATGGGAAGTGTTGTTTGAAAGGCAGTTAAAGAAACAACAGATTCAAAAATTCCAAGGCATAGCACTAAGTTAATTACAGAGAGAGTAAAGTAGAGGGTTTCTGAACTGCAGTAAACTGAACATAAATGAAGCCAATCTAAAGACAGAGACCCTAAGTGGACATGTGCACTGTAAGTGTTAAAGCACTGTAAGCCCGGTCTTCCCTCTGAAAGTAAAAAATGGAAAAGTTTTGGTAAATTCAAGCAGTCTAACTTTATAAAGTTAATAAAATGAGAGTTACTCAGTTAAATTGCCCAGCCACATGCTGTACATTTCAGCAGTGAGAAAGCTTTAGTCTTGTCTGCAAAGTTTCAAATTGGCTCCTTACTGCCCCTCTTTTAAATCTGTACATAACCAAAGATTACAGTGTACCTGAGAATGGTAACTTAAATAGGAGATACCACGAAGAAGGTAGTTTCATATACCACACAAAGCAAAGAAATGAAAAAGCAACAGAGAAAATACTGCAGGATAAACACTGTAATAAATATTCTAATATTCACAGAGAGATAAAAAGTGAAGAAAAGATAATAAGATACTATAGAATCTTTATTGAATTTAAATAACTCATGAACTCATGGAAATAGTATATTCCCTGGTTGTGCAGAAACTTTTTAACTTGATCAGGTCCCGTTTATCTATTTTTGATGTTGTTATGATTGCCACTGGGGTCTTCTTCATAAATTCTTTCCCTAGGCAGATTCCTGTAAGAGTTTTTCCAGCACTTTCTTTTAAAATTCTTACAGTTTCTTGACTTAGGTTTGAGTCTTTTACCCATTGCCACCCAAGTGCCCATCAATATATGAACAGATTAGTAAAATGTTGTATAAGTATACCATTAAATACTTTTCAGCCATAAAAACAATGGTGACTTAGTATCTTTCCTAACAACCTGGATGGAATTGAAAACCATTCTCTTAGGTGAAATATGGCAAGAATGGAAAAACAAACACCACATGTACTCAGTACTAAATTGGAACTAGTTAATCAAGACACACACATATATTATATATATATATATATATATATATGAAAGCAAATCTCAACATAATTCATGTGGGGGGTGGGGGAAGAAAGGGAACAGTAAATTTCCACGCAAGGGATACCTTACACGGTACAAAGCTCTGGGTGAACGGCACACCTTTAACTTTGAAAATTTATATAAGCAAACTATGTAACCCAAACCAATGTACTCCCATAATATACTGAAACTTTCTTGAAGATAAATAAATATATTTAATCTGTTAAAACATAAATATTTCCAAATTAGCTTCATTCAATCATTAGGAATAAATGCAATGAGTATGAAAAGCTAAGTGAGTAAATGCTGGTGAAATGGGCGGGTTTTCAGCCTGCCTCCCTCCTCCTCCCTACTCCCAGAGTCAACCCTGGGAAGGGGCCTCTTCCTTCCCCCTCAGAGGCGAAACAATGAGACACAAAAGATCCCCAGTTCAGGTGAACAATGGTGAGAACCTACCCAGATTGTAACCCCCAAAGCTGTAACACGCCACCACCCCCACCCACCCCCACCCCACCACCTCCCCGTGAGCTAACCAGCCACGTTTTGCTTCTGTAGTATGCTTGCTCAAAAAATCAAATAAGGCAACCTGCCATCTATGAGATGGGCAGCCTGTCTGTCTCAGAGCAGAAGTGCCCTGCGCAGCTTCAATAAACCTCCCGTTGATTAGCACTTAAGGGGGCTCCGAGTCTATATTTTCAAGTTGCAGGGGTACGACAATGGAAATTGTATCTATAACATTCTTGAACTTTTAACTTAGGTACTGTCATGCCTTCCAGAGTAAAAAAAAAAAAAAAAACAAAAAACTTTCATGCCTAGGAAAAGACAACTGCCCTGAAGACAAGAGGCTGCTGAATCAGTTTTTGATCTCTTCAATTAACAAAAGGTTGCCTCAGTGAACAGGTTTTTGCAAGCCTTCCATCAGCAACACCTTTTCATTTGTGACATTCAGTCAATCCGAAATTGTCTCTCTCCAGTAAGCACACCCCTAAGTGGGGGAGTCTCACCTGAGTAAACACCTAATACTGTGATTCAATCCATGTGCATGCATGAATAAGCTCTGCACTTCCGAAATCTTCATGCAATACACTGTCAGGATGGCTACTATGTTAATTTATCTCACAAACATGCCAAGTGGGTAAACGTCTATCATCCAATATGAACCTCAGGCCTTGAAGCAATACCCATAGATAAAATATGCAAAGCAGTATAACTCTCCTGACCTGATTTGTTTATGTAAATTGGACATAAAGTTCCTGAGAAAGAAAATAGCACATGATTAATAAGAAATCTTAAAATATGTGTGCCTGTGTTTATACATGTTATAAAAACTAGCCTGTCTTCCTTCCCTTCCCTTCCTTCCTCCCCTCTCCTCCCCTCTCTTCTCCTCCCCTCCCCTCCCCTTCCCTTCCCTTCCCTTCCCTCCCCTTCCCTTCCCTTCCCTTCCCTTTCCCTCCTTCCTCCTTCCCTCCCTCCCTCTCTCCCTTCCTTCCTTTCCTTTCCTTCTCTCCCCCCCATCCCATGTCACATAGGGTGGCAGGTACCACCCCTGCTATAGCATTGTTCCCTTCCATACTGAGTCACACCACTGCCTCATTTAATCTCATTTACTAGAAATGTGGAAAATTTTGACATTGTTTTAGCTATCTGGCATAATAAAAGAGATGGGTTCTTAGATATTTCTTTCCAAATATGTATTAACCAAGCTATTTTCTCTGATCAAAATAATGCAGAAATCCTGTTTTACTTGTCATTTTACCCTTTTGTATAGATACCAGTTTGTGTTGAAAGAGCCCTTAAAAAAACTTCTCCTTGTACTTTTATTAAATTTCATTTTATTTTCTTTCATCTTACTCTGCTAGGTGGTACAAGTTTATTTTTCATCATATTTTTCTTATAAAATATTTTTTAAACTTTATTCTTAGTTTTCTTATGATACTAAGAAATGATGGTTGACACACTTGTAAATAGATACATTGAAAAGGACTTCAATGAAAGAGCTATCATAACATGGAAAGACTGTTATGTCTTTTTGTTTTATTAGACTGTTATCTAATAAAACAAAATAACTTTGGATTTGTTCTTACCTACTGTGAAAATTTTTACGAGCAACTTCCAGGGATGAGACATGGATAGCCCATAAGTACTTCAACAAGTCATCAAAACTACTAGAAGGTGACTATACATGCTATCCAAGAAGAAAAATGCTATTAATGTTTATACCATTATTATAATCACTCTTCCTGAAAATCACTTGTATTTATAAATATCATTTTTCAACCTTCTAAATGAGAGAACATTGTTTTTAAGTTAGAGCATGAAAGATTTAAGGCTTAATACTCCTGAAGAGCTTAATATTAACTGCATTCATTTCTAGTAATACTAGATGTATTAAAAACAATAAATCAAGTTGTTTCTTCAAATATTCAAAATTTTATATTGCTGGCCAGGCATGGTGGCACATGCCTACAATACTAGCCCTCTAGATTGCCTGAGCTCAGACGTTCAAGACCAGGCTGAGTAAAAGCAAGACCCCGTCTCTACTAAAAAAAAAAGTAGAAAAAACTATCCAGGCATTGTGGCAGGTGCCTGTAGTCCCAGTTATTTGGGAGGCTGAGGCAAAGGATTGCTAGAGCCCAGGGTTTGAGGTTGCTGTGAGCTATGATGCCATGGTATTTTACCAAGGGGAACAGAGATGAAATTGTTTTTTATTTTGTTCAAAAACTACATTTAGTACTTCCTTTGTTTGTTTGTTTCCTGCTGTGCAGAGAACTTTCCATAAAGCCTTAAGAACCAAAAATAGGGCTGGGGAAGTAGTGGGGAAAGTATTAGGATTTGATCTAATATACACAATAAGGTGAGCAAGTTTTCTAAAGTAAAACTTTATCCGTGGTCACTTAGTCCTTCACCCATGACACTTAGTTTGAACTTTAATATTCAATTCTACTTGTCAAATGATCATTTTAGTCAACTCATATACGTCTATTGAGAGAGCAGAAATAAGCTGATCAAAATTACTATAATCTATTTTATAATTGCATTTCTCTAAAGGTCATTAACCAGTTGATCTGAAATTATGATTAACTGGAACACTTTATGCACTATTAAGCCACACAGTCTCTGTGCTCACACGTTTGTGTATAATTTATTTGGTGTGAGAAGAGTACGCACAGCTGACTCAATACTGTACTGAGAATAAGGGTGCTAATGAGATACAATGTTCTCTGGTAATCTATTCATATTAATATTGATAAAACCATAATGAAAAATTCATATTAGGAATTATTTATTAGGAACATATTGTTCAATGCATTAAAAATCCTATATAAAATTATTATTCAAAAAATATCTAGCTACCTTAAAAGATTATTAATTAAAATGTTAAAGAAAAACCTGGTAAAATTCATTTTCATTGCTTCTGAAAAGGATGAATGACAGAACATTAGAACAAAAATTTATCTCATTCTTGGATGACGGCAGAAGAACCACATTATCTGATAAAATCCCCATTACACCAGAGTCAAGGGCAGCAGGAAAGGGCATTGCAGAAAGATAATAATTAAGGTCTGTAAACAAAAAGTTATTATTAATATTATTAACAAAGAAAACAGTTTGCTTTTTGAAGTGAAGAAATCTCCATGAAGGTAAGCTGACAGATCTACAATCATCGTAAAACTTAAGCAATCATTCTTGGCACTTTAGGAATTTTACCAGATATTTCCCTAAGGATCACACACGACTTGAATATGCTTATCTTAAAATCCTACTTCTGGATGGCACCTGTGGCTCAAAGGAGTAGGGCGCTGGCCCCATATGCCAGAGGTGGCAGGTTCAAACCCAGCCCTGGACAAAAAAAAAAAAAAAAAAAAAATCCTACTTCCAAGAAGTAAAATAAATTTATGTTGTAGATATATTATTTGAAATAATCAATAACAATAATTACACTGAAATTTAAATACTAATTAAATTCTAAAGCATAATAAGTAAAAAAAAATCCCACAACTTTATAGACTGCTGTATTTTTCTTTTATTAGAAGTTTTTATTCTCAATTTGAAAATCTGCTATACCATTAAAATATCCTAATATATCTCTAAATTTTTTCTTGTCAACAAAATTTTCTTTTAGAGCATGATATAAATTTCAACTTCTATCTTAACTATTTTAAGCAATTGCTGAGATTTTTGGTTTCTTCCAATTGATATTTTCATATTTGGATATACCGATTAGTAAATTTTAAAAATAAATATCTATAGACTCATTGAAAAACATTCAGGTTTTAAGTTCAGAAAATGCAGGTTAAACAGATGACTTTTGTAAAGCAGTAATTGTGGTTTTGGTTTTGGTTCTTATAATTGATTCTAGGTCAAATCAATTCTTTGTGGAAAGCTCATGGATTTAAGGTTTATTACATTGAATTTACCAGCCCACCAAACTGCTACAGGGATGCACAGATGATCCCTGAGTCTCGGCCACAGTTTGTCCTTTGGGTGGGATCGGCTAGTCTGTCTGGTAGATAGAAGATGCAGATTTGCATTTATTGAACCATGTCTAACCTGCATACACAAAAGCTTAACTAGATACATTTTTTGTGTCCGAAATTCTTATTCTCTGAAAAAATTGTCATTCTTCCGATCACTTTCTTTTCTTCATGACTTTTTTGTTTCCCATTTTCCTTGTCTTTAACATTCCTACTCTCTATTCTGTCTTCTAGGCCAGTGGTCCCCAACCTTTTTGGCACCAGGGTTTGGTTTCATGGGAGACAAATTTTTCCATGTACCAGGTGTCTGTGTGTGTGTGGTGGTGGTGGTGGTGGGGGTGTTTCAGTATAATCCAAGCACATTACATTTACTGTGCATTTTATTTCTATTACTACTACATTGTAATATATAATGAAATCACTCTAAAACTCACCTGAATGCGAAATCAGTGGGAGCCCTGAGCTTGTTCTGCATGTAGAAGGTGGCATCCGGGATGATGGGAGGCTGTCAAGACTGACGGCTGTTGTTTAGGTCCAGTCTACTCTGTAATCTTGTTTTGGTTGCTGTCACTGCAGAGAACCCACTTCACACAGATAGGATTTTAGAAATGGAAACAGGATTTTCAGTGCTTTTGTCATAATCTCAGTATATTCCAATCTTGACTTTAATTCAGGACGTATGCAGATTTGAAGTTGTCTCAAACACTTAAGACCATGATCATATTAAACAATTGATTCTCTTCTTGCCCAGACAAAGTCAGTCCCCCTGGTTGATTCATAAATGGATTGTAATCAGGGCTTTTTTATGGCTGTGGAGTAATCTTCAAACTCGCTTAAAAGCTGAGATAGATGAGCATGCCCCAACCAGCTGGCTCAGTCTTTTTCAAAATCTCTACTGATATCTGAAGCATATAAAAAAATGCTAATGTTTCCTCATTGTCTCCATAATTCTAGTTTGGCTTTCAGGGCAGCCACTTTATTTGATGACTTGTCATTCTCCCCTGAAGTCACAGGTTGAGTTCCTGGAACAGGCTACAGGCTGAATAGGTCATACCAGTAAGTAACTTTTGCAACCTGTTGTGTGCTGCCAGTGGTGACCATTTCTTTCTCTAAAAGAAATCTTATCTTTGGAACAACTCTCATAACTCAAAAACTGTAGCCAGAGATTTATATTTAGAAAGCCATCCCACTTCTGTGTATAAGAGAAGATGTATGTGCTCTGTGTCTATCTCCTTGTAGAGCTGGGCAAATAGACATGAGCCCCTGAATCATATCCTACAAAACATTGTTTAGTTTAGGTGACATTTTTAGGCTAGTCAGTATTTATTTCTCTACGGATAACACAATGTGTAGAGTCACATTCGGGGGCGACCTCCTTGACCCAAATGGTGAAACCAAAAAACATATTATGGCAGGTGCTCCATCCATGCAGATACCAACATGAAATGACATATATATATATGTGTTTCATATATATATATGTTTCATATATATATGCATATAGAGATATATGTGTTATATATATATATGAAATCATTCAAAGATGTGAATAGTTCTGTAGCTGTGGTGTTGATTGGCAACAAAATTGCTCATAACATATCCTCATACACATTCTTCTGAAAAATATATAACACAAAACAATAACAAGCATTGTTGGGTAGACATGGGAAAATTCTCTTCCATGAAACCGATCTCTGGTGTCAAGAAGGTTGGAGACCCCTGGCCTAGAAGACAGAATAGAGAGTAGGAATAATAAAGACAAGGAAAATGGGAAACAAAAAAGTCATGAAAAAAAGAAAATCATCAGAAGGATGTCAAAAAACAAGCATTTATTGAATAAACCATGGGTAGACTCATCCACCTAGTTGCATACCACAGTGACTCATTCAGCTTCTCTAACCGCCATGCCTCAGTATCTGCTATTTCATCAGTTCTCCTAGTTATGGTGCTGGCCAAAAGAGGAATCTTTTGAATGGCACCCACTCCTAAAAGTTCACAGCAGATTTCCTTAGCAGCAGGCAGGATTGACTCTTCACCAAGAGTAAAGGGCTTCTTAGCTTTAGCAATGCAGCTAGTCACTAAAAATGCACACTTAGCACAGACACTTAAAGAAATGGCAGCCTCAACAATTGCTTCTGCTCTGCATATTCTCCTTTTAAAAAAACCCTCCAAATTCTTGTCTTTTAATACAAGGTGCTTGGGCTCCATATGGTGAAGCAGTTTGGAAGGTTTCATGGCTGCACTGGATAACAGTTGGCACATGTTATACAAAGTGATCTTGGTGAATGTGAATCACCCATTGCAATGAACCTGTAATTTAAGTAGGACTCTTGGGATTTTCTCTTAAATTCACCTTTTACTTTGTTGACAGTCTTTAGAGCAGTGGTTCTCTACTTTATGAAGTAGCAACGAAAATAATTTTATGGTTTGGGGTCATCACAACATGAGGAACTGTATTAAAGTGTCACAGCATTAGGAAGATTGAGAACTACTGGTCTAAGTGATGTCTTGCTGTGAACAATTGGTGACTAATAGTTTCCACAATTTTCCAGCTCATAGCATTCTCACTTTTATCTAGTAACTTATACTTTGGTCCTTTATTGTTATTTCCAACTTTTCTTCCTGACCGAGTTGCCAGCCATTGAGGGAAATCATGTTATTCACCTTAAGTTCTTGAACACCCACCACACTTCTCTCTCTCTTTTTGGTACATTCTTACCCTGCCCTCAGACTCCTAATATTCTCTTCCTCATTTTAAGACTTTCCAATTAAAATTTTTGTTAAGCAACAAATGTGAATGAACTATTGATACATATAATGGAACAGATAAACCTCAAAATAATTTCAACAACTGAAATAAATCAGTACTTAGCTGTTTATATAAAAATTCAGAACAATGTTATTCAATTTGCAGTGATAGAAGGTAGATCATGATCATCTGTGAAGTTAAAGAAGTGGGGATGGGGTCAGTGGTCAGAGCAGTGTGTGTAGAGGTGGAGTCACAGAGAGAGTGAGGGAGGGAGAGTGGACAGAGTGGGCTGGGAAGTTCCTGGAAATGAGAATATAAGGGAAAAAGAAACATTTCAGAATACTACATATGGTCATTATTTGTGGAGAAGGGTTCAGAGCTGTATACATAATCAAAAACTCAGCAAATAATATATTTCAACATGTCTAGTTAGTTATAGCTTTCTTCTACATGACTAATGTTATACCCAGATCATAAAGTCCCCCAAAACCACCAGGGAGCTGAGTCTGATGCAAAAACAAAGAGTCTTTATTCAAGCTCGAGCCAGGGCTCTCAGTGACTCAACACAGCAGGCAGGGCTTGGCTGAAAGGCCCCCCTCACTATTGTCTGTTTTCTTTATAAGGGTTGCATATTATGGGATAGAATAAAGTGCAGGTGAACATTGCTACTAAGGTTGCAGGGGTTGGTCTGATTGGTTGGGTTCCAGGAGGGGCGTTCTAAGGGTTTCACGGAATTTTTGGAATTTCCTAGGACTGGGGGCTTTCTGTAGGTCGAGACTTTCTATAGGCTACTCAATGGCAGGTTTTTTACAAAATGGAGTCATTTTTGTCCTCTCACTAAAGGTGTTACAAATCTGCTAAACAAGGAAGAAGCAAATATTTAAGCTGCTTTACTACGCAAGCAGTAGGTCCTTGTTGCTAAATTAAACCATATTGCCCAAGGGCCTAATCAAAATTCCTCAGTCTGACTTTGAGGATATCTCAAACTAGCCTTAGCTGATGCTTTCGAATTTACCACCCACTGCTCTCTTTCATATTCTAATTCTCTTGTCAACTGGGAAGTCTTGTTCCCAACCTGTTGCCACTGGCATCTTTGTGAATATTACTCTAGCAATACCTCCAGCAAGCTCCCAGGTCTCACTTCCTCCATTCATATAATCTCAGCCCATAGTTATAAATCTCTTTTCCAAAATACTATTGTATGTATGGACCCTATTTATCTTTGAGTCTTAGCATACTGTCAGAGAAATATTTTTGTGGGCTACTTTCATAATTTGTAATCCTGGTTGATTTTCTTTGTCTATGACATAAAGTTCAACTAGGCAAAACCAACCACTTAAAAAAGAGAAGCCAATTTATTGTGTTGCTGAATGAAAATAAAATTTTGAAAGTTATCCAATCTAACATTCTACTTTCCCATTTGCTTAACATTGGATCCAGGATAAAAAACTTTCTTAGGAGTAGGGATGGAGCTATTGAGAGAGTTGTTTATTGTTTACAATGGAACTTAAGTTTTGCTCCTCCTCAACCACACCTCAGAAGTTCAGATATTCATCTTCTCCAGGCCAAGAATAGGCTACAAGCAGGAGTCACATTGGGTGTGAGGGGATCCGCTTGACAAGCACAGATGTATTGCAGCTCAGCTGTCATCACACACCAGCCCTTGCAGGATCATCTCCTCTACCCTTTCCACAACAGCCTCATTTTCTATTTAATTCCTTTCTTCCAACACTGGTTTCTGGGAGATGATAGTGAAGGATCCTGTTTTGTTAAATGCCACTGTTAGCCAGAACAGGACAGCTTTGGATTTATGATGGTTTTGTTCCAAAACAAATCTCCACTCTCTTTCCTAAGTATAGACACTATTTTTAACTACAGAACATTTGAAAGAAACCTACAGACAGAGGTTTTGTTTTTCTTCTTGTGTCACTCCAATCTACATAATTACTTAATCATACTCAGAACTATGAATATGTAGACTAATCACATGCAGCCATGCTTGTTTAATGTATATCTCCTAATGTATATGTTTCTGGGCATAGTTTCCAGAACTTAGAACTGAGCTTAGTACCTGGTATTATTATTATTATTATTATTACTATTTTGAGATAGAGTCTCAAGTTGTTACTCTTGGTAGAGTGTCATGGCGTCACAGCTCACAGCAACCTCAAACTCTTGGGCTTAAGTGATTCTCTTGCCTCACCTTCCCAAGTAGCTGGGACTATAGGCACTAGCCATAATGCCTGGCTATTTTTTTTTGTTGTAGTTATCATTGTTGTTCTAGCAGGCCTAGGCCAAGTTTGAACCCTCCAGCCTCGATGTATGTGGCTGCCACCCTATCCACTGAGCTACAGGCACCACCAATAAGAGTCCAAGAGGGACCAATAAGAGTCCCTGGCTCTATCAATATTGCAGCTGTTGGCTGAGAGAATCCTAAAGAGAAGTCGCCGATTTATTGGACTGTTGATTGCTACCATTTTGGGGATCATTGCTGTTACTGCAACTGCTGCTACAGTGGGAGTCACCTTGACACAAAATATAAGGACACAGACTTTTGTTGCTGATTGGGATAGAAATTCGGAACAGTTATGGACTGCCCAAAGACAACTAGACACTGAAATATCTAATGAAATTTCTGATTTGGAACAGACTGTCGTTATGATGGGCGATGAATTGATTACTTTAAAAAGGCAGAAAAAACTAAAATGTGATTGGAATATTACCACTTTTTGTATTACCCCTGTAAAATATAATGAAACCGCATTCCCCTGGGAGAAAGTTAGGAAACATTTGTTGAATCATGAGAATTTGACTAACGACATTGTAAATTTACAGAAATTGTACTATACAGAAAGTGTACTATACTTTCCAACGTAAGTTGGAAAATAAGGATAGTGATGTGATCTTGAAGGGATTAGCAGAAGGAATAGAACAAATGAATCCTATGCCCAAGATCAATGAACTTATTGGAAGTACCATTGGATCTTTTGCTTTGTTACTTATCTTTTACTTAATTTTATATATTGTGTGTAAGAAGTTAAATCAAACTAGTAAGGAGAATGAAAGACATGCTGTTATTTTTACTTTAAGGATGTCTAATGTGAATGTCAATAAGAAAAAGAAGGGGAAAATATAAGCAAAACGCCTATATGCATCTGGCCAAAAAGGCCATTTGAGAGAGAGCAGTGAAAAGACTTTGTGCAGGCACACTTGTGAGAAACTGAGGCAGAATCCCATGTGGCCAGGTTAGTTACAGGCCTAACATGACCAAGGCTTTGGCTGGAATAGCATTTCCAGACTGCGTTAAGGAATTAAGGTTGACTTTATAAGGCCAATGAAAAAGCCCTTTGGAAAACTGGCCAGATACCCATCAGTAACCTTTCCTGATCTGTGGTAAGTGATGAAGGTCACTTGCTGATGGGTCTGGGAATGGAGCAACCTTTCCTTATCTGTGGTAAGTGACGAAGGTTGCTTGCTGATGGGTCCAGGAATGGTAATGTGCTAGTTTACCCCCCAATGCATATAGGTATCTAATGGCACAGATGAAACCTGGGCTCATGAAAGGCTTTTGAGAAGTCCAGCCTGAGACTTCCTTATAAAAGGCTCCAGCAAAAACCCCCTGACTTAAGGTCTACATGGGAGCAGAGGTTTGCACACAAATTCCTGTATGCCTGAGAAGTTTCTCTATGCTTTGGTTTAAGATTCGAAGTAACTGCCTCCAAATGGCATAGTGAGTAGAACAGACATTCAAATCATCTCTTTCCCCCGTAGCCTCAGGCTTCATCAGAGAAGAATAAAGAAAATAATAACTGACAACATGTTCTTCATTAAGTTATGTTAAACCAGGTTATGTTGAAAGGGTTATGCTTAAAGGTGTATGTTGGGTAGATTTTCAGATTACCAGGGAGGAGCTACTTACAGGGCGGGTGGTCATAAGATGTTTAAATGGATTTATGAAGTCATTCATGTCCAATGTGCATGTGCAGAGGGATTGTAATGAATATTAATGAGGTCATTGCTGTATAGTGTGCATGCACAAAATTCCCTATATAAACCAACAGCAAATAGAGAAGGCTCACCATTTTGCCTGAGCAAGCAGATGGTCACCTTTATTTAAAACACAATTTCAATAAGCATGCTTATTCTTTGCAACGTTGCTTTTCCATGAGACCCTAACCGCAACACCCTTATGGCAACATAAATAACTTTGGATATATATTATTCTCCCATGGCAGGTGCATTTTTAAGGTAAATTCCCAGAAAAGGGGTTGCTACTTCAAAAGGTGAGTACCTAGGAACGTGCAGTTCTAGAATAAAATGGCATAGACTCACATTTCTCTTTTCCTCTCCTTCAAATACAACTACTATGTGTCCTAGAAATTAGCCTACAGATAATAATGAAAAGACTCTGACTGAGATGGTTCGGAAGAACCAAGACTGGCCAGACACCTCAGGACTCCAGGAATCACACCATGATGAGCTCTCTGGGTTGTCCTTTATCTCCTATAGGGTCCCTGATGAGAGACCAGAGGCATCTTCAGCCTGTAACTACCAAAAGCAATACAGAAGAACACCAGAAAACCAAACAAAATGAAAAAACAACAACAAAACAACTGCCTTCTCTGGCAAAGAACAGAAGGGGAACCCAACACAGACCCAGTGGCAAGTTTAGCCCCATTCCACACCCTGAGCACCTGCAGACAATCTGAAGTACCAGCAGGAGTGGGGGCAGCTCAGGAGGAAACCCCAGGCCCTTCCAGGTCCCACTCCACAATCAGGGCACAAGTGCACTCCTGTCTGCCTACAGGCAACAGCTTAAGCAGCCTTAGCTTCCTGCCCTCCACACCTACAACTCCTTTCCTCCGAAGGTCACTTCATGACAGCGGGTAGCTCAGAGAAGTGACTTCTGATCCCACTGATGCCTCCAGCAGAGGCTGAGTGGGAGCTCACCATCACTGGAAGAACCATCTGTGTACTTGAACAACACCGTAAAGGCTGAGAACACTAAACTGCCACTGGACTAAGCCTAAAGACCAGAACACGTACACTAGACGTGGCTCCTGCCTGCTAGCACAGAAAATTACATAGGATGAAAAGTCTCCCAGCATAATAACCAAAATATCCAGAACATAATCAAATACTCAGTCACACTTAGAGCCAGACAAACCAAGTTGAATGAGAAATGGCAATCAACAGATGTCAAGGTGGAGATGAATCAGATGTTGGAATTATCGCCAAGGATTTTTAAACAGCTATCATAAAAATAGTTCAGGGCCAGGCGCAGTGGCTCACGCCTGAAATTCCAGCACTCTGGGAGGCTGAGGTGGGTGGATCGCCTAAGATCACAAGTTCCACACCAGCCTGAGCTAGACAGAGAGAGACCCAGTCCCTAAAAATAGCCAGGTGCTGTGACAGGCACCTATAGTCCCAGCTTCTCAGGGGGCTGAGGCAAGAGAGTCCCTTGAGCCCAAGAGTCTGAAGTTGCTTTGAGCTATGACATCATAGCACTCTACCGAGGGTGTCAAAAATGAGACTTGTCTCAAAAAAATAAATAAATAAAAATAAAAATACTTCAGTACCTAATGAACATTTTTAAAGTACTTCCCCCAACAACAGCATAATATAAATATTTCTCAAGTACCTTAATAAAAAGACAAACCTTAAGAAATTTAAGTAGAAGCAAACTGCCTCCACTCTCCTCAAAAGAGTACCAAAACCACATGTACAGAGATGAGATTATCACCAGAAATAGCACAGAACTCAAATATTAAAATGAGACAGTTCCTGGGATCATCAAGAAGTAAAAATTCACTGTACAGATGGTAAGAGAATCAGTCTTTTATATTTAAAATGCTTCTCCTCTAGTCCACTAGTCACCAACCGTGCAGACAGAAACTTCCTCCCAGCTCACAATTACTACATAGGAAAAAGTGAGATTGAGGTGGACCTCTAGCTTCTCCACTATTTGGGGTTCTCTGGCAGGAGACCCGTCTTTGCCACAAACCACTGCAAGTGCCCTAAGGAAGAAAAATCCTGGGGATATCCAGAGACAAAGGGTTACATAGCAAGGGAACAAGCAGAAACAATCTGTAACAGAAAGTTTGAAAATTATTAATTTAGCCTAGCTCTAGATAACATGTGTCCAATTGAACCGAAATATAAAGTAATTGAATTATTTGTAGTCTTACAGCAAAAATATGTAAATTAATATGGATAAGAAAGGAGGCAGGTTATACATTTTAAAAATTATATTAAAAATAACTTTTTAGTTAAACATATTCCAGATTTGAATGTTACTATATTTCAGCATGTAAAGAAGAGATTGAGTAAAAACTTAGAAGCAATGCCTGTAACACTTGAATGCTACAAACTCCAGCTTTTTACATGCTTCAACATTACTGAAAATTAATATGAATTAGATACTGTGTTTGGAAAACATTGGTGGAAAAAAAAGGAAGAAACAAGCTTTTGAGAAATGCTCGCCTTTGATTTATAAAGTAGACAACTGGCACCATCTAGTGGTCATTCTCATGATCAACTATTCTTTTCATTTCCATTGGTTTGGAATTCAGATATGCCAAGTCTTGGCAGGTTATTCAAGAGTTGGAGGTTGCTGTAAGCTGTGACACCAGGCACTCCACTGAGGACGACATAATGATACTCTCTCTCAAAAAAAAAAAAATTGAAACTAAGGATTAGTTTTAATGTACATGTAATGTAAAGATACAGCACACATATTTTTATTTACAGCTGTTTCTGTTTAATCTACAGTCAGTAGAACTGCGCACATCAGTAAAGCTTACCTAAGAGTGTTCAGCTGTTTTACTTATCTTAAGAAATTTTGTGATTTTGCTTTTCACAAGAAAAACGACATACTTTCCTTAACTTTACCAACTTTAATCTTAAAAATTTAATAGCTACATTCAGATTCTTATAATTAACTATTATTTTAACTGATATCATTGGCATGGACTTTGAACCGTTGTTTATTTTACTCATCTGTTTAAAATTGAGCTACAAGCACAGCAGATTCCCATCCATAATCTGTCAGTGAACTTCATACACATGGTAAGTGCCAATAATAGGTAATTAAGACTTGGTAGCAAATGAAAGATACCTAATCTGCAAATAAATAATAAAAAGTTGAGTATAGATTTTCAAAAACTGTCCAGAAAATGGATGATTCCTATGTACATAATGCATATGCTCTAAAATGTTGATTTCCTGTATTGATAGTATATCATGACACAGGATGGTCATCTAAAAGCCAGGCAGGGAGATAGGAAAGAGACTGATGATTATCATGCACATTTCAGGCAGTGCCCACTAACTGGGTGGGGGTTTATGTGCAGCCATCCATCACCATACTTCAGCCCCAAGACCATTCTGGAGGGAGGTATCCCCCCTCCCCATTTTATAGATGAAGAAGTAGAGTCCCACTGCTGTGATCACATAACTAGGAAGCAACGAAGTTGGGTTTTTAATTCAACCCAATCTGACTCCAAAATCAGTGGCCTCAGAGTGCATCAACTCATTGTATACACTAACTCTATTGTCCAAAGAGTTCTTGATACATGTATAACACCATATAAGCATTCTTTTGGCCTTGTCATTGTTTTGCAAGCCCTAGGAAAACATGATAGGGGTGGTCTGGAACAACGGCCCCACAGGTCAAGTATGACTTCCCTTTGTAAGTTCTCAAGTTGTATAGTTTAAAAAGAAATCATGTAAGATAGTCTTGTAAGCATTGTGACTAGTGTCTAGGCAGTTGTTAATTTTTCATAATTATCTGCAGAATTAATCTGTATTTTAAGGAGCTAATTCTAGAGTCTAGAAATTCTACAGAAAAAAACCTAACCAATGATTTAAAAAAAAAAAAAGCCAAGATTTGGCATAAACGTAGTATTTCCACCTTAGTCATATTTCTAGGATAGTCCTTCCTTATGATCCAGTAAAAGAGTTAGACCTCCTTACACACAGAATCAACAGGAAACCCAGTCTTGCAGGTTCCCTTCCCCAAGTATCTGGGGATGAGGCATGTCCTAGAAAGTGCCTCTGTGTTTTACGTATCCATCTAGTTTGCTTCTGGTCACAGTAAATCTGGCTACTCCTCCAGATCTTCTACTGGTCACATTTTGTAGACTTGTAACTATCTTTTTTGGTTAGATGTGGTTCTTATCTATCACTTCTCACCAAGTACGGGCCAGTCTCCACCTTCCCCTATAAATTCTTCAGTTAAATGAAAACAGCTGTGATTTTTCAAAACACTTTATGGAAAATTTGTGGCAAAAGTGGGTCATTAAAAACTGAGAAGAGTATAAAATATATGCTAGAGAACATGGCTGCTGGATTTCACAGGATGTATCCTTTTACAATACGTTCCCCAATTTGACTCACTCAAGTCTAAAATGTGCTGCCATATTGCAAGAAGTCGCCCATATGGAAAAGAGAGAGAGAATGAAAAGTATGTGGTTAGTTGGTTTCAATCAACTTGTAACGGCAATTCAGTAGAGAAAACAAGCCTGATCAATAAATAGTGATGGGGAAGGAGTCAAGATGGCTGACCAGAAATACTAACAGCCAAGATACTAACTAGCTTATAATGATTCAAAACATACAGAGAATAGTTACCAAGAGACAAGAAGGACAGAAGGAAGCAGAAGAGAACACACACAAAAGGATGCAAGGAGACTGTGTCATGATAAATATGATCACACTCTTGAGATAATGGTTCCACGACTGAAAATACACATCCAAATTTATAAAAATTTTCATCATCAATTGCATGTCATGTCAATCATATCTCAATACAAGCTGTTAGAAGTATAAAAAATATAAAATATATTCATTTTTATTTTTTATTCTGTTCTTAATTTTGCATGTACTTTTAAAATGTAATACTTTATATTTGTTTGTTGGTAATAATTAAAAGAAATTTGGCATAATTTTTCTGACCTTGCACATATCAAAACAAAAATTTTGAATAATTAGTGATGTAATATAGTTGATAGTTTTATTATCCTGCAAATTTCTTAAAATATAGTGTGAAATATAAAAAAATGGGAGTTATTTGTTTTAATTATGCAGATAACAGATCAGTATAACTTTATGATTAAAAGCAATTAAGATAGCTGCCAGCTGTCAAAGTATGGAAGCAATTTGTCAGAGAAGAATTTGAAAATAAACATTAAACTTTGCTCACTAATGGATAAATACAGTAGAACCTCCATAGTTGACCACCTCCCTATATTGATCATCCTCCTTAAATTGACCTAATTTTCATAGACTAGACATGCGCTGTTACATGAAAGATTCACCTGAAAGCCTGTGTTTGAGAGGAAGGGCTTTATTCCAGCTGGCAGAGCTTCCATGGAGTAGAGTCCAAGATGGCTGAGCTCCTCATCAGCTCTGTCCCCGCCCTGTTATAGGACTCACAAGTAGGCAGACAAAGGAATTATTATTTGTCCCACATCAGAGGGTTCAAAGCATGGCAGGGTTTACATGCCAAAGCAAGTGTTAGTTTCAAGGTTCCAGGAAGCTAAGTTTTACACATTAGGAGCTGAATTACCATGAGGAGCACCTTCTTGGAGTGCCCTTGAATTTCTACAAGAAGTCTTTTTGTCTTTCTAGATCAGAACATACTCTTCCCAGGTATCCTCTTTCAGCACCACAAATACATACCACCAGCACGGTAGGTTTCCAGTTTCTTACATTTACCACCTCCATGTGTTGACCAGTTTGTTATAGTCCCTTGGGTGGTCCACTTACAGAGGTTCTGCTGTATTTCAATTAGTTTAGAGAAACTAAATTAAGAAAATTTTAAAATAGGCCTGCCCCTGGGACCCTCTGGCTGGGAATGTTTGGCCCCTCAGCATATGCTGCCTGTGGGACCAAAAATGACAGGAGGAAGGAGCATTCTGGGACCCAACCAAATTTTCGTCACCATGGGGATGTGGTACTTTAGCGCCAGAGCCCTGGGGACTGCTGCCTTGGTGCTGCTGCTGGCCAACCCCAGGACGTGTTTCTATCCAGAGAGCAGCTGGAGGAGGAACCAAGTACTTTCAAAGCACAGGAACTATGGGAAAAGAATGGAGCTGTGACTGTGGCTGTGTGGAGGCCAGGCTGCTGCTTCTGTGGAGAGGAGGCTTCCCACCTGTCCTTCCTGAAACCCAAGTTGGAGGAGCTGGGCATCCTCCACTTTGCAGTGGTGAAAGAGGAGATTGGGACTGAAGTGAAGGACGTCCAGCCTTATTTCAAAGGAGAAATATTCCCAGATGAAAAGAAAGTTCTATGGTTCACAAAGGCAGAAAATGATGTCAATGGGATTTATCCATCCGGGAGTGTGGTACAACTTCTTCTGGGCTTGGAACGGAGGCTACTCTGGAAACCTGGAAGATGAAGGCTTCACGCTTAGGGGAGTTTTCGTGGTAGGATCAGGAAAACAGGGCATCCTTCTAAAGTACCAAGAAAAAGAATTCGGAGACAAGTAAACCCACTTTCTGTACTTGAAGCTGTAGGAAGATTAAATCACAGACATCACCTTCAGAGAAAAAATGATTGCATGAAATTGCTTAATGCCAAAGCCTTCAAGAAAAAAAAAAATGATTCAGTGAAACTGCCTAATTCAGGATAACTATGATCACTCACCAGTGATCTAAGAAGTTAGAAACCCACTTACACTGTGTTCTCGGTATAGATTGCTGACATATTTAATACTATTTTCTCTTTCTGTCCAGTAAGGCAAGTTGCCCCAAATGAGGCCAACGTAAGTCTGAGAAACTGGTGTTATTTTAGCTAAAACCTGGAAAATATGAGACTTAAAATTGACTGCTCATCACAAATATTTATGGTGTTTAAGTGCTATTATTTGAAATGATTTTTATTTTTATGTCTTCAAAAATCTAAGAAAAGTTGATTGACTGGGAAATTAGAGAACATAAAGTTTTCAACTTTTATGGTTTCTATGAACAACTTGTTATATAATGTCAAAGTAATAGTCATAAAAGGAATCGAGATTCTCCAGATTAGTTTGATAAAAGTAAATTATAAGGTGAGAACTCTTGTTTCATTGTCTTCCTTTCTAACTCTAAAGATTTGTTTTTCTAGAAGAAATAATGTCTATCTCTAATAAAATCACACATCAGAAATCACCTATATATAAAACTGGTGGGCATTTTTATAGAAAAACACTTACCATTCAAAAATGATGATTAAAATTCTGTATATATTACTCAATATAAAATAGCATTTATAAACATTTTATTCATATACTCATTTAATATTTGTCTAAATGTACTCAGCAACAATAACATAAATAGTATTTTTAAAGGAGTTTGCTAACCAAAACTTTAAAAATAATTTTTAAAAGACATATCCATAATCAGTTTTGTTTTAGAAATGGAGGACCTTAGAGACTTTCTCCTCCCTTATTCATAACTTACATTCTGACATAATTAATTTTGGGATTGACGTGTCCATGAATCAGAGCAGGAGCTTGTGATAAGAAGCAGTCACAAGATAATTGTTCATTCTTCCTTGTTTCTGTTGTCATGTGGTCACTGGATGTTTGTGGCAGTCTTGCTATTAATAGAGTCATTTTTGCAAATAAAATAAATATTAACCAGTTTATAGGCCTAGTATACTTAAATACAAAGTAATGAAAAATGGCCTAAAAAATATCACCATTCAGAAGCGAAACATCCTTTAGTTTAACAAGTCCGTGGGATGCTGTTAACTTACCTGAGAAATTCTTCCAATAATAACAAAGGCTGGCGTTTTCCAGTGTTTAAATATTTGACATGTGCTGCTGTTCTTTTTAACTACTTTGTAGAAAAAGGAAGAAGTGAATGCTGGGGTTGAATACTCTGAGATCAAATCAGAAACTGATTTAAAATCTAATACATGTAAAGTCCAACCAATATCAATTTTGGTAATAAAACCCAAATCAGGACAAGCAGACAAAATATTTTCAATTTTAAAATAGGAAATGAGTTGATAAGAAACAGCGTGTATCAATCTTAATTTCAACCAATATCAATATGAAATTTTTGATGTCTGTAATTTTGTCTTGAAACAAAGATCAAGGTGATGGATTAGGGTAATTACTGCTTTGTGTGCTTTTAAAATTTCATTTTAATAATAATAACTTTGAAAAATAGATAATTGTGTTATTATTTAAGTTTCAACAATTTCTTATGTTGTGTTCATGTTTATTTTTGTGAGTATTTTCTTTTATCAATGTTTATTTCACATGGACATCATATCCACATATTGTTACAATTTATTATCTCTTAAGAATTAATAAACCATGCATTTACTATCACATCTTTGTTAATTGAAAACCTCTGAAACTAAAATTGTCACCAAAAAACCCCATATTCACTGTTTTTACTATGGATAGTCACTATTATTTTAAAACACATAAATTATTATTTAAAAATATTATAAACACATATATAGAAACTGAGTCATAAAGCAGACATACAATGGAACAGAATAGAGAGCCCACAAATAACATCATGCTTACAAGGTCAATTACTCTTCAACAAAATACATGGTGGGGAACGAACCATCACTTTAGTAAATGGTTTTGGGAAAACTGGATATCCACTACATAAAAGGATAAAATCGGATGATGAAAGACTCAAATGTGAGACACAAAAAAGCCAAATACGTAGAAGTAAACACTGGGGGAAAATGCTTTTTGAGCTCAGTCTTGGCAATGATTTAATGATTGATATTAATATGACTCCAAAAGCACAGGCAATAAAAGCAAAAATAAGCAGGTGGGACCACATCAAATTATGGCATTTCCCAGCTGCAAGAAAACAATCAACTGAATGAAAAAAGCAACCTACAGAATGTGGTAAGTTATTTGCAAACTATGTATCAACTAGGTGCCTGATATCCAAAATATATAGTATAAGGAACTCCTACAACTCACTAGCAAAAAACCAAATGACCTGATTTTAAATATGGGCAAAAACCCAGAATTGATTTCCCTCCAAAGAATACATACAAATGGCCTATGAGTACATGAAAAAGTGTACAGCAGCATAATGGCCAGGGAAATGCAAAGCAAAACCATAGTGAGATACCACCTTGCAACTACTGTTATGAAAAAGTCAAATGCTAACAAGTGGTGGTGACATTCTAGCAATAAGAAAA
The DNA here is from genome assembly GCF_000181295.1 of Otolemur garnettii. Lineage (NCBI taxonomy): Eukaryota > Metazoa > Chordata > Mammalia > Primates > Galagidae > Otolemur > Otolemur garnettii. Next base: position 22,244,072 of record NW_003852397.1, read on the forward strand.
CCCTGGTACACGGTTAGTGGGAATGTAACTTAGTACAACCAGATGTGGATAACAGTGTGAAATCATGGAATGTAACTTAGTACAACCAATCATGGAAAACAGTTTTCCTCCGAAAACTAAAAAATGGAACTATTATTCTATCTAGCAATCCCACTTCTGGGTATAACCAAAGGAATTAAAATCAGCATCACAAAGAGATATCTGCACTCGTTGTTCATTGCAGCATTATTATTATTATTATGTGCAGTTTTTGGCTGGGGCTGGGTTTTTTTTTTTTTTGAACCCACCACCTCTGGTATATGGGGCCGGTGCCCTACTCCTTTGAGCCACAGGTGCTGCCCCATTGCAGCGTTATTTACAATAGCCAAGATACGGAAACAACTGGAGTGTTGATCAACAGAGCAATGGGTACACAAAGTAGGATTATTTTTTAATAGAATATTATTCATCGCATAAAAATAAAGAAATATTGCTATTTGTGATGACATAAATGAACCTAGAGGACATTATGTAAATGAAATTAGCCAGACACAGACAAATTCTGCATGATCTCATGTGTGGAATCTGAAGAAGCTGAGCTTATACAAACAGAGGGTAGAAAGGTGGGTGCTTGGGTGGGAGGGGAAGGAAATGGGAGAATTCTGGCCAGATGGCATAAAATTTCATTAAAAGTTCTGGAGGTCTAATGGGCAGCAGGGAAACTACAGCTAATAATAAAATATTGCGTACTTGAAATTTGCTAAATGAATAGACCTTAAGAGTTTGTTCTCACTGCAAAGAGAAAGTTAACCATGTGAGGTGGTAGATGTGTTAATTAGCTTGATTGTAGTAATCACATCACAATATATTCATATATCAAATGTCATATAATTTTTGACAATTATCATCTCAATAAAGCTGGAAGGAAATACTATAAATCAATTAATAAATAATAAATAAAAATATGGACAAAAAGCCTACAAATTGGAGCATTACCCAGATTTCCCAGGAATTCTAACTTTTTTCATACTTAAATTCCCAGTATTAAGTAAATGGAGACTTTGGCAACATTTCTTTAGCGTTTTTCTTTATTCCCCTTTTTAACAGTCCCTGACCCACTGATCAGTTTAAAATCTCCCTTCGACTCTAGTGTGTATAGTTTGGAGCATCAGAATCCAGCTTTGCTTGGACTTATCAAAGTTGTGTCACAACTTTACAAACCCAGCTCCAAAACTTCACTACCACGCCTTTGTAATGAGACTAGTAAGCAGTAGTACTTTGAGTACATCTTCATATGTATATTCCAAAATTAAATAATTAATTTATTTAAGCACAAGTCATAATGTAAAATAAAATATATGCTCTAATTCCCAAATTCATAAGTGAACCTTATTTGTGACAAGCTCAAAGTAAATCTATATTTTAAATGTTTAGACTCTAAATGAGAAATATATTTAGATTCATTTAGATTGTAATATCTGCCATTTATATACCAGTAATCTAGGCAAAGTTAATTATTTCCATGTAATAGGAGGAGGGAAACACGATAGCAGCCCTCTTCAATAGTGTGCTAGTTCATGTAACTAGTCTATGAGCACTTATAAATATTTTTGCTACTATTCCATTAATAATCTCTCATTTAGAAATAAGAGCTCTTCACACATCTTTCCAGGCATTGGGAATATTCAACCCAAGCTTGAGGTTTCTCATAATGCATAAAAGAAAAAAGAAAGAAAAAAAGTAAATGTCAGGGTTATTTCTAAAAGAGTATAACTATTATATCCATTAAGTACTTTAGGTACATTGATAATGCAGTCTGAAGAGTTTAGCTTTTACTTTGAAGGCTGCAAAAGATGTGAATTTGACATACAATATAGAATGCATTTATTTTCAACAAAAAGATTTGGGGCATTTTAAGGAACATGCTGAAGAAAATGTGCTTTTTATCTCCTATTAGCATGGGAGATAAATATAAGAAAATATTTATGAGATCATCCCAATGGAAAAATACATGCCAGCAAGATAGCAGAGCAAAAGTGTGTGCCTAATCCCACCGCAGAGAACAAATTGGAATGTGTTCTAAAATGTATTTTGAGGAGGTTTGCTGAACATCTGCCTTCTGTGTTGGTCAGATCAAGTAGCAGAGTGTTCTTTACATCATTTTTTCTTCTATTTACTATGAAGTACTGTTGAACCTCCATAGCTGACCACCTCCCTACATTGACCATCTCCTGAAATTGACCTGATTTTCAGAGACTGGACATTCACTGCATGCTCATATCAGCACAGCAGGCCTCGAAGTTCCTTAAGTCGACCACCTCCATATGTTGACCCATTTGTTACAGTCCTTTAAGTGGTCAATTTATGTAAGTTCTACTGTATTTTATATACACAAAATATATACTACATACAAAATAAATATTGCCAATGCATTTTAAGTCCCCTGGGCTCTCATTCCCAGTCTCCACTCAACCTTTACCCTAGGGGTAAGTACTACTCTGAAATCTGTGCTTACCCTTCCCTTACCTCTCTCACATAAATGCAGTGAAGTGCACGATTCCAAAGTGTAAAGCTCCATGAATTTCAGCCTATGAATATCTCAGTATAACCAGACCATAACTTAATATGTGGAATATTACTCTCACTCTTGGACTATAATTGGGTTATAGCTTTCTTAAGAAAGCTATAAATTGGTTTCATAGTAGGGCCAAGTACATTGGATACTTTTTCTTCCATTCTTGAGCTACTTTGCTAGGAAGAATGTGTTCCAGCTCCATCCATGTAAACATGTAAGAGGTAAAGTCTCCATCTTTCTTTAAGGCTGCATAATATTCCATGGTGCACATATACCACAATTTATTGATTAATTCATGGGTTGATGGGCACTTTGGTTTCTTCCATGACTTAGCAGTTATGAATTGGGCTGTAATAAACATTCTGGTACATATATCTTTGTTATAATGTGATTTTTGGTCTTCTGGATGTATACCTAGTAGAGGAATGGTATGATCAAATGGCAGGTCTACTTTTAGATTTCTAAGTGTTCTCCAAACATCTTTCCAAAGGGAATGTATTAATTTGCATTCCCACCAGCAATGTAGAAGTGTCCCCTTTTCTCCACATCCACGCCAACATCTCTGGTTTGGGGATTTTGTGAGAGATATTGGTGGGATCATATCTATGGTGCATCTTACAAGGGTACACATGAAATTTAGTAGGTATAGAATATAAATGTCTTAACACAATAACTAAGAAAATGCTACGAAGGCTACGTTGACCAGTTTGATGAAAGCATTTCAAATGGTATGTAAAACCAGCACATTGTACCCCATCATTGGATTAATGTACATAACTATGATTTAATTAAAAAAAATTGTGGAATATTGCCAGCAACCCCAGGAACATCTATTGCAGCAATCCCAGTTATTATCAAACCAAACTCAAACAACACATCCTCTTCTGTTACCAAAAGCAGTGTTGCTTATTCTTAAAACTCATATAAATGGAATCACACAGTATAGACTGTTTTTGTGTCTGACTTCTATCATTCAGGATTGTGGTTTTGAGATATGGTCATTGTTATTCCACGCATCTGTGGTTTATCCTTTCTCATTAATGCATTATCAACTATTGTACGGTTGTGCTACAATCTACTTGTCTCTGCTACTATTCATGGATGGGAGTTGTTTCCAATCGGAGTTACTTTGAACAAAGCTGCTATAAACATCTTTCTATGTGTCTTATATTGGTAAGCAAATACATTTAGTTTTTTGTTAGATTTACAACAAGAGTAGAAATTCTAGGTCATTGCAAGGGTATATACTTAGTCTTGGTAGACACTGGCAAATATTTCGCCTAATTAGATGTATCAATTAAAACTCTCACCAGTAATATGTGAGAGTTCTGGCTGCTCCACATTTCTTCAAAACTTTCATTTGTCATTTTAAAAAATTTTATCCATCTGGTGGTTTTGCTATGATATGTCTTGTGGTTTTCATATGTATTTGCCTTAAGACTGCTAGGATTCCGGGTACATTTCATATATTCGTTATCCATTTGATAGCCTCGTGTGTAAAGTGACTACTTAAGTCCTTCATTCTTTCTTAAAATTGCCATGTTATATTTTGCGTCATGATTAGTAGGAGATTTTCATACATTCTGGATCTAGTTCTTTCACTGGACATATATATTGTGAATATCTTCTCCCATTCTGTGAGATTTTTGACATACTCCTTGATTTTCCATTTTTTTTCCTGGATTTATTTCCTGAGAGTACATGCTTTAGATATTCTTATGCTGATAATTCAATTGACTATAAACCCACTGTGTTTTTGTTTATCTGTAAAAGTATTTTATTCTTGTTCTTGAAAATTATTTACTCGATTCACAGTTCTTACCTGCGAATTCTCTCCCCACCCCTGCGTCCCAAGAACCACATCTTCCAGCTTTTGTTTTGGGCTTAGAAAAGTCTACTGCTTATCCAATTGATGTCCCAGTCTTATTTTCTATCAGTTTTCTCAAACTTTACTATAATACGATTTGTTGGGAAGTTATATTTTTATCCTTCTTAAAGTAATCTGTATTACTTATCGATTCTAGAAACATCTCAAATGTCATCTCTTTCAATGTTGCCTCACCTATGCCTTGTACCACTCTTAATTTTGCTCATGGTGGGTCCTCTATTTTGAAAATTGTGCATGTTATTTTGGCAATATGTAGAGAAAGATGGATTCCCAAGTAAGATGTATACAGTCTGGGGATATTATATAAACCCTACAAAGATTTAAGATGTTACCATGTGAATAGAATTTTTAGGGTTTGATCTGGGAATACCAGGATATTTCCTCCAAGGTAAAGGACAAGTTATTGCACCGTCTTAGTTTGCTTTGGGCTGCTATGACAAAACCCCTCAGAGTGGGCAACTTCTAAGTAATAGAAATGTATTTCTCACAGTACTCAAAGCCAGAAAGTTCAAGATCCAGGGAGCCAGCAGGCTTGGAGCCTGGTGAGGGCTTTCTCTGCTTCAAGGCTGGCAGCTCTTGTTACATGCTAACATAACACAGGGAGGTAAAGGCGCTCCCTTTACCCTCTAGTATAAGGGCATTAATCCCATTCACGAGAGTAGAGCCCTCATGGCTTAATCTCTTCCTTAACGTCCCACCTTTTAATACTGTCACATTGGATATTAGGTTCCAACATATGACTTTTGAGGAGAAGATTCACACCATAGCATACACCTTGCACATTTTTCCACTAAGAAAGACACACAGCAGTTAGTAGGCCTTTTGGAGTTCTAGAGGTAGCATATCTCATGCTGCAGTATACTGCTCTAAATCATCTGTGAGGTGATGCAAACTACTGATTGTTTTATATGGGGCCTAGAATAAGAAATGTGGTTACAGCAGGCTGGGTCTGAGCTAGAGCAGATTAGCATCTCCATCATGTGACTCTGAAGGCCCCATAGTACTAGCGGTATCTAGAGAATGGAGGAGCTTAGGAAATTTAACTCCAATATATAACTCCTTGGTGTAAGAAGTATTTTGAATTAAAGGCCCTTAGAGAGCTAACAGATTTTGGAAGAGGCTTTCCCTCTATCAAATCAGACGGGTCCATCAAAGAAAAAAAAATATTTTTCTTCTCCCTGTTATCTCAATATATTGCAGAAAAGAAGGTCAAGAATGCAACCAGACCTGGCCCAAGTCTTTTTAAATAAATACCTGTCTGTCACACTAATTTATAAGTCAATCTGTTTCCCTTCATTCATTCACTCTCCGAGTATCTATTCATTCTCCTTGGAAACCATGTATTGCCCCTGAATGAAACCACCTACATTCCATCTCCCCTCCTCCTCTAAAAGGAGGGTACATACATTTCTGGATCCCATTGGGTTATTGGGTAATCACTCTGAGATTCTTGTGCATTGGGCGAATAAACCTCTTTCTCTTATTAATCTGCCTTAATTGTGAGTTGATTTTTCTGCACACTTTCAGGAGAAAGTGGAAGATTTCCCTCAATAGATAGATATCTGATAAATTGGTACATAGTAGATAAAGGTAGTATATAAAATCCTGGACTAGTCTTAAAAGGAGAATTAATTATTATGTAGCCCTTGGAACACAGCCATGACATTTTATCACAGAATTATACAGCTTTTGAAAAGCAGTTGTCATCATACAACTGAGACCTGGTGGAGACTGAATGTATGATGATGGAACATTGCACTATCATATGACTGAAGCTGTGCTCCTGTGCTGGTTGCCATCAGACCCATGAAAGTATAAGATCAAGTGAGCCCAGCTGCAGTATCTTGTATAATAAGATAGAAATGGCACATCTGGGCCTGGGCCTGGAGTTGTGCAGGTCCTGGTGATAAAAATGAGCTGTGCAGATGAGCAAACCAGATACTCAAGTCATCTACCTATTTTGCCTACATGTTTTACTCAGCCCACATTTTCAGAGCTCACAGTGGGTTCTCTGTAAGTAGCTGATAAGCTGTTTTATCCATGGACCTATCAGGCTGGCAAATTGTAGAGGCCCAGAATAGACTAGTGTTGCACTAGAGCCTCACTTGGTGGTGGGTCTGAAAAACAGTGGTGAAGGAAAATTCTCCCAGTGGACAGAATTTCTGTCCTCCCAACATGAGATCCTACATGCTATCACCTCCGATCAAATGACACAATTTGCCATAAGAATCTTTATGACCACTAGCTATGCAACTCTAGAGTAGCAATTATAGAGATAGTAACTAGGGCAAATTTGCAACAGTAGGACATACCCACGGTATCTATTTGTCCTGTCACATACCACACTTTCTGGAAGCTGATGGCCTTTGAGTATTGGAATGGATTTTTAAGGTTCAGCTGACAGACTGTTACCAAATGTTTGATACTTGTCCTCGAAGCTTTGAGGTTTACACTCTAGTATAAAGGAGACAGAAAGTAATACCCTGAATTAGCTCATGAAAGTTTGCCCCCAAATATGATTCCTTTATATAAATGGTATTTTGAATTAAAGTCCCTTAGAGATCAGAAAGCACTGGAAAGAGTTTTCCCTTCCATCTTCATAAAAACCAGACCTGTCAAAAAGAGCAGTTGTTTTACCCTCCCCTCTCTGTTATCTCAAAATATTACAGGAAAGAAGAAAGCAACTAGACCTGGCCCAGCCATTTTAAAGATAGTAATAGCTGTCTCTCAGTTTAATTTAATTTCCAAAGAGAATCATTTATAAGTCAGTCTATCCCCCCCTCCATTCATTCTCCCAAGTATTAGTTCATCCTTCCTATTAACCATTTATTGCCATTCAATAAAATTACTGTCTTTTCATCTCCTCTTCTCTCTAAAATGACGGCATATAAACTTCTGGACCAGACTGGAGTAGTGGATAGTCACTCTGATTCTCCCCGTGTGCATGGTGAATAAATTTATGATCTATTTCTCATGTTAATCTTCCTAACTGTGAGTTGAGCTTCCGGAGTGAAGAAGTTTTCCTTCTTTTCCACAGCACATTACATAGTATGTTAGATAGAATTAATTATTATGGACACATCTAAAACAGAGAAGGAGATGGAAGGGGATGGGAAGGACCTGGAGGGACTGAGGTTATAACCTGAGATAGGGTGTTCAGGGCAGGCTGCACTGAAAAGGGAACGTGTTGGAAGTGAAGGAAAGATCTGTGTTGCCAGGCGAGCAAAAGCCTTTCAGGCAGGGACCTGGCGTGGCAGAGGAGCAATGGAAAGGCCGGTGAGACTTGAATTTAGGGCCTGAGAAGAGGCCACAGAGGTGAGGGAAACAGACTGTACAGAACTTTGTAGTTCATTTTGGGAATTTGGCTTTTACTCAGAGTGAGACAAGAAGTGACGGTGGCATGTAATAATAGCCTGTTTTAATGAGATCATTCTGGCTCCTGCAGTAAGAATTGATGTACGGGTAACAAGGGCAGGAATGAAGGGAATGGTTACAGGGTTAATGTAATAATCCAAAAGAGATGATTGAAGCTCAGACCACAAGAGTAGAAGTGGAAGCAGCAAGAAGGGGTAAAATTGTGGAACTATTTAATGGCAAAATCAAAAGAATACAGTTTGATTTCTAGTTCTATTTTTATTTCTATTGGATTTTGGTTTTAGTATTACAGCCTATTGGGATATATTTAGATCCTATTCTGACTCTTTCCACAAATTTTACATATCCTTTTCCTTATAGAAGTAAGTTGAATCATAAACCTTGGATAAACATCTGGACATTTCATTAATGTTGACTTCGATCTTAAAACGTCTTTACTTTAAAATCCTCATTATTAGAGTTGAGCCAGCCCATTTCAAAAATCACAACTTTCCTCTTTCCATTTTTCACTCTCTTTCCATCCCGCTTCTCAAAACTGCTAGACCAGCAGTTCTCGACCTGTGGATCACAACCCCTTTGGGGGTCGAACAACCCTTTCATAGGGGTTGCCTAAGACCATCCCGCATTAGCAGATATTTACATTATGATTCATAACTAGCAAAATTACAGTTACTAAGTAGCAACAAAAATAATTTTATGGTTGGGGGGTCACCCCAACACGAGGAACTGTATTGAAGGCTCATGACACTAGGAAGGTTAAGAACCACAGTGCTAGAGTGAGCCACTGAGGAGGAGCACAGCATGAACCATCCCAGCCTGGGATCCCGTCCCTGCAGCTTGACCAACCTGTGAAATCTGGTCACGTGATGGGGCTCAGCAGTGTAGGGCTGTGGTGTTCCTAAGAGGATTATCTTTCCTTCTGGTTTCTTTCACACAAGCAGTCTCCTCTTTAGTAGTAAAGAATGTATTTCAATTCTGTGTAAAGTTTGTTTTAGCTTCCTTGTTATAAGAAAATGGTTATTTCACAGTTAAACATGGCAAAGAATACATACAAATAAAAATCAGAAAATTTATTTTTAACCTTCCAACATCTTCCATAAGTGACCATGAAATTTATTAACACTTCATAATATCAAGATTCCCAGAAGCACAGTATGTAAAAGGACATATTAATTTTAAAATGTTACATGTGGTTTCCATTAGAAAGTTATTGATTTGCTACTCAAATAAGTATACATTCTCTTAATTTTCTAATCAAAGAATTATACTTACCAAAAGTAAAAATTTAATTGTTATCCTCTACCAAGTAAAAAATATTAAGTATTCATTATTATTTGAAAACCCACAAATTCTAGGAGTCTAAGAGCACCCATCATGCAGTTTGCCAAGGTTGGTGGGTTGAGTTAGGATTGTCTGTGGCTTTCAATGATCAAATGTGAGGGGGTAAACTTTGAAAAGTTTTTATGCTTATGGGTACAAAAAGGTAAAATAAATAAAAGCAAAACCATGCCAAACAATTTTAGAAATGGTAGATAACAAATGATATTATCACGATCAAATCACGAGAGAATCTTTAGGGCATTGGACATCACTTAAAAAGAAAATGAAAGGCAATGGGGAATAAGCTAACTCAGAATAGAATCACTGTCCGAAGATCTTGAAGATCTCTAACTGTAATTTTTTCGGTAAAAAGTTGTCCAATGATTTGCTATCTTCAGAAAGTCTTTGGTACTAAATCAACACATAATTTAATCTCATAAATTCTCATAAATAAGTATAAAGAGAGAGTAGCTAACAGTTACATTTAGTAGAGAGTACGACTTACAGACAAAGTCCAAGGCTTACCATTAAATTCCTGTGTAACATTAACCGGATAACCTCTCTGTCTCTTTATTTTGTTCAAGGCAAAATAATATTGCTCCTGCATGCTTAATAAAAAATAAGAAAATTTATCAAAATGTGAGAACCCTTAAGGTCATTTTTATGGATGGGGCAACTGTGAGAGCACTAATTACGAATTGCTTTGGTTTCTAGTCAACCAAATCCATTATAGCTGATTCCAATTCTGTTGCCTTTTTCTCTCCATAAAATATTATGATTAACTAGATAATTTTCTTATAATCCTAATACACATCCATCTAAAGGGTTCTCTGGTATATAGTATAGAACTCTGGTGATTTTCAGTTTTGAACCATGGTGGTTAGAGGATAGAGGAGAAAGTTATGGAAAATTCCTATGACTCTCCGTGGTTTTGGCTGTTGGGAATGGAACACTTTATTTACAACATATTTATAAAACACACTGAAAACGTGAAGTCAAACTTATTTCCACCGTCCCCAGGGAATTAGATAAGAAACCTGGGAATTTTTAAATCACTCTCAAATACAATTATTTTTCCTTACATTAGTTCTTAGCAGGAATGATGGTAACACTAAAAATACAGCAAACAAATTCTGAAAAAAAGTGAAAGTATTTGAAGGGCTTTCATCGTATTTTAGATAAGTTTTACTAGAACCTGAAATATAAAATTACTTTTCAATACCTTACTTGTTGGTACTGGAAATAAAAACCACAGAATTGTTCACATTAAATAAATATTTCCTAGAAAACGATGAAACGATACATATGGATGTTGTCACAACAGAATAGATGATGCTAATTCCATATCATGGGTTTCTCTTTGAGTTTGATCTGATAAAACTTTTAAGGTTATTTTCTCCTTTGTAGTGGCCAGTCGAGTTTCTTCTGGAGTTCTCTGGGGAATTGTCATTTCTCAGCTTCAGGCTAGGCTTCCTTTTCCAAGGCAACTTTTATGTTCACTGCTCAAGTGGCTCCCATCGCATCTTGTTATTTTTGATGTTTTTCATTTTGGGATATTTCTATAAATAGAAAAAGAGGCATCCATCAGAAATATGTATTGGAAATAACCAGGAAGAAAACTGCCTGCTTTCAAATATGGTTTATAAGACACTCAAATGCATATAGCCTTTTTCAGAAATAATGGGTAGCAAAGTAGAAGAGCCCAAAAATAAAATAAAAGGAAGAAATGTAGATTCTTCAGAAATAAGATCAATATTTCTATGAGACAGTAGATAATACCTTAGGTTTTATCTAAAGTAAAGTGTTTTTCAATTAACAAAATACTTTTCTTTGCATTTTAGTTTATCTTTACAAGGCCTCTGTTACACAGGCAGCATAAAGGTTGGAAACTGAGGCCCCAGTGAAGCAGAGCCCTGCCCAGCAGTCAGGCAAGTGGTGAGTGACTGAGGCTGATGGTGTCTAAAAATGTCTGATTCCAGCCCCAGCACTCTTGGCTGCACTCTTGGCTGCTATACTCACAGAATACAGCACAGAATAAAGCCTGGAGGAGTTCTGAGGACTACAGAGGAGGAAAGGGGTACCTGTAAGTGTTCAACTGGAGAAAAAGCAACAAGTCTCAAGCATCGTCTGTGCTGTCTAAAGCTCCCAGTTAACAGAGACCCAGACTTGACATTAACACAGCGCGCAAAGCAAGCTATGTTACGAACAGGAATTCTGTCATTCACACAGATGCTTCAGTCCTTTCCACTATAGTTTAATTTAATTAATTTATTTTTTTTAATTATTTTTTGTTAAATCATAACTTTGTACATTCATGCATTTATGGGATTCAGGGTCCACTATAGTGTTAAAGAAGCATGAGGGATTACCAGATTTAAAAATACTTATATAACCAGCACTCCGATGGTTAAGAGGATGAGAAAACCCAACATCTCCCCCTCTCTATTGCACTTGAGATCTGTGGCTTGGGTGCTAGCCACCTGGACCCAGAGAGAAACTCGCCCCAGCTCCTGCTCCTGAGCACTCAGCCTATGAATGACTTTATTCCTTTTTTCTTCCTCCCCCCTCTCTGTCTCCTTCCTTTCCAGTCTCACATTTTCCCTCCCTTTCTTCTTTCTTCTCTCCCTCTCTTCCTTTCCTTCCTCCCCTCTTTCTTCCTTTGAATTCTCTTCAAGAGAATTCTTGAATTCAGAACTATCTGAATTACCTAATGTGAGTTATCTAGTCTTCGTGTGCCTTACTTTCTATTTATTTTTTAAAGAAGGGGAAAAGGCTAATAAAATCTAGATTATGGAATAGTTACAGAGATTAAATGAATTAATAAATATAAAAAGCCTAAAACTATCTTACCCACTACTGGTGATTTTTATGATGCGTGTGAAATCCAAAGACAGAACACAGTTTTGTGACTGCTGAGGACCTCCCAGACTAATTGGGAAAGGAGAAAGGCGATGTCAAAGCAGAAGGCACTGAATTTCCCCCCAGATCATGTTAATTCCCCCAACAGCCTGAACTTGTTTCCCTCTGTCAACCTCTCCCTCAGTGCTCACTGGGGCTGGAGGTGGTCAGAGTCTGGTCGGGAAACGAGCCTGGATTCCATCCTCTCTCCTCCTGATTCACTGTCCTCAACGGCTGCCTTCAGATTTTTTAAGTCTTCCTTATATCACAAACATCAATAAAACTACACATTATAGATGAAAGAACACAAGATTTTTAGGCAGGATGCCCAGATTTAATTCCCCTTTCTATCACTTCCTATCTTTGTGACTTTATCTGTAGAAAAAGGAATAACAACAATATTTCTCCCTCACGATGCTGCTTTTCTTGGTGGGTGACAGATGAGGGCAAATGAAATCGTTGTGTTGTTGTACAGAGAACAGGGATCTGAAGACCCCGGTCTGATTCCTAAGGCTACAACTGACTGGCTGTGTGTCTTGAGGAATCTCTGAATTTCATTTCATTATCAGTGAATGAGCTTTGATAATAATAACTGAATCACAGAGCTGAGGAAATATCAAATGAAATAATGGACCCGCAAGTGCTTTGTAAAATGTAAAGTGCTACAGAATTATTACTTGCTATTACCATCTCATATTCACATAAAACTATTACAAGCCTGTAGTTTGAAAGTTTAATCTGTCATCCTGACAGTTATTAGTCTCACTCTCCCATGTCAATAAGCTGATTTAAGAGAGTACATAGTCAAGCAGAAAAATGGGACTCGAGGAAATTAAAGTAATTATATTATCTCCAAATAAAATAATAGGATTTGAAAAATCTTAGTTTTAGAAAGGATCTTATGAGTCACCTCACCCTGCCTGATCTAGCCCAACCTTCCACCCCATGCAGGGGTCCTCTAAATAACACCCATGCCCTGGTGGCCAGCTCTAGTTGGCAGAGCAAAAGATTTTACATTAAATAGAAACTGTGCTCCTTATCTTATTCCAAGAGATCTCAAAATGTGTAGGAACTATTTTTTTCTGACAGTTACTTAGGTTTTATAGTATAAATTGATTTAAAATCTCTATGATTTTTGGCTTTCATCACCCAATCCTTTTGGAATGATCTCCAGTTTAATAGGGAGGTGATGTTTCTCGTATTGAATTAAGGAGTCACTAAACTTAGGTGATCACATTAACTGAGGGATTTGGATTCATCTAGACTAAGTTCCTTGGAGACAAAGCCATCTAGGGGCTTCATCTATGGAAGAGTAGACACAGAATGGAGTTTTGTTTTGTTTTTCTCTCCAAAAAATACAGGTGTCCTTTAACCGTCAGAATCTATATCTTGGTGAGAATAACCTGCCACTTAATCCACAAAATGAAGTTATAAGCAAAATAGAAGGGAATAAAAATTTTCTGTCATTTTAATCTTCTCATTTCGTGTATTTTGAAAGGATCAAATACAAGTATATCTAAAAGCAATTTACATTATCTTGTAAAGCTGATGTTTCCTAAGGTATTAATTTGAACCAAGGCTATTCACACCTCACTTTCCTTCTTGGGATGACTGAGTGACATCTCCTAAAATTGCTTGATCTGATGTTGAACAGTCAAACGTGCGTGAGACATCTCCCTCATTTAGGACGCAGCTTAAATGTGGTCTCTTGGGCTCTTTCCTTCAGGTTTTCAACTGGATTTTCACCTGTGTTTTCATCTCCCATCCACTGCCTTTTTCTTACCACCTTTTGTAATCAAATTTTTGGCTGAGTCTGAACGAATAAGTAGTTGATGACTCCTTTATTCTCCCTCTTGTTTGCAGTGATTAAGCGGATAGTGCACCATGTTTCCGAGATGAGTTTTCTATCTGTACACTGGCAACTGTTTTTTGCACATAGAAAATGTTTTGTCCATGCCACACACATTATCTGTCTAGTATTAAACAGGAGTCCTGGCTTCATTTCTTTAGTTAAGAAATAGATGGTGTCCCAAAACATAAGGAAAACGGGAAATGGTAGCGGAATGTACCATTAGTTGCAAAATATTAATTATAAAATTTTACAAAATAGTTAAAAAATATTTTCTACCAGCCTTTTGGCCAGAGATACCATCTTCCAGTAATTCACCAAAATGATGAGGGCAAAGAGAGAGGAGAGGCAGCTGATACATGTTCTCTAGGCCTTTTAGAAAACGTGGAATTGTTCCTTTGGCCATATAGATGTGAACCTACCAGAAAGGTGATATTGTAGACATCAAGGGAATGGGTCCTGTTCAAAAGACATGCCACACAGATGTGACCATGGCAGAACTGAAGGAGTCTACACTGCAGACCTCCTCAAACTATGGTCCATGGGCCACATGCGGCCTGCCTAGGACATTTATCCGGCCTGCCAGGTGTTTTTGCTGCCGCTGCCTGTCCTGCTTAGCAGCTGACTCTTCCCGGGGCCAGCAGTCCAACCCTCCAATGGCCTGAAGGACAGTGAACTGGCCCCCTGTTTAAAATTTTTGAGGACCCCTGGTCTACAGTGTTATACAACATGCTGTTGGCATTGTTGCAAACAAACGAGAAGCATTAATGTTCGTTTGAGCATATTAAGTATTCTAAGAGCAGAGAGAGCTTCCTAAAATGCATGAAGGAAAATGACCAGGGAAAGAAGGAAGCCAAAAAGAAAGGCACCTGGGTCCAACGGAAGCACCTGCCTGCTCTACCCAGAGAAGCTCACTTAGTGAGAACCAGCCTGAGCTCCTGGAACCCATTCCCTATGAATTCATGGCATAAAAGGCATACAGCATAGCATGCAGAGAACCAAGAGAACCAATGGAATAGGAACATGAGGTGCTGGAAGTTATTCCCCATGAACCCATGGCATAGTAAGGTCTACAGTGTAACACGCAGGAGAACCAAGAGAACAAGTCGAGCAGGAGCATAAAGTGCTGGAACCCATTCCCTGTGAATTCATGGCATCACAGGCATAGCAAGCTTTGTCACAGTCAATGGGAAGGCCCCTTCCTGAGCTGCTGGAACCTTTTCCCTATGAATTGAAGGCATAACAGGTATTAAAAATAAAGGCTACTGTAAAAAAATAAAACATTCTCTATGCATTGAGCACCTCTTTGTAAAATATTGTAATGAATATTTGTAACTAAAGGTACATTTAGCTACAGTTTCCCATTTTTCCTATATATGATGACTTTAGACGTGACCTTTGGGATATGTATACCTATTGAGAACCTATTATGGGCCAAATACTCTTTTAGAATCTAAGGAAAGAGCAACTTGATAAAAATCTTTGCCTTCATGGTGCTCATATGATTGATAATCACAATAAACAGGGGATGTAAATGATAAGTTAGATAGCACATAGAAGAAAGGCCGGCCCTGCTGGGAGGCTGACGGTGTTTCTATAAATAAGGTGGTTATGGCAGGGATCACTGAGAAGATAACTGTAGACAAAGAGGATCTAACAGAGGCAAGGCCTGAGAGCCCCCTGGATCTCTGGGGGAAGTTTATGCCACTTATTAAAAACAGCCTAAGCAAGACTTGAGAACAGAGCTTCCCTTGGGTTTTTAAGTGAGAAAGGGAGAGAAATAGAGAAGCCACTCGAGGACATTTTTAACTATTTCTTTCTTTAAATCTCAGATTAATATAAGGGTATATACAATTAGGTTACATTGTTTGCATTTGTTAGGTAAAGTCCAAGTTGTAGCTGAGCCCTTCACCCAGGAGGTGTGCTGTATCCCCTACATGGCACCTGACAGGTGAGAACTTGCCACGCCCCCTCCCCCTTCTGGAATTTAAATGTTTTTCTCTGGTGTGGGCATGTAGCTGTTCATATTAATATTGAGTACATTGGATGCTTGCTTTTCTATTCTTGTGAAACTTGACTTAGGAGGATGTTTGCCAGTAGAGGATTTTGAGGAGAGGAATTACACAATCTGGTTGGGATTTTAAAACATTTACTCGAGCTGCTAAGAATTGATCCTATAATTCCTCTGCTAGGTATATATTGAGAAGACCAAAAATCACGCTACAATACAGATATATGTACCAGAATGTTCATTGCAGCCCAATTCACAATCGCTAGGTCATGGAAGAAGCCCAGGTGCCCATTGACCCATGAATGGATCAATAAATTATGGTATATGTACACCATGGAATATTATGCAGCCCTAAAGAAAGATGGAGACTTTATCTCCTTCATGTTTACATGGATGGAGCTGGAAAATGTTCTTCTTAGCAAAGTATCTCAAGAATGGAAGAAAAATTATCCAATGTTCTCAACCCTATTATGAAACTAATTGTTAACTATCACAGGAAAGCTATAATCCAAATGGAGTCCAAGAATATTGGGAAAGGGGTAAGGGGCGGGGAGGGGTGAGGATGGGTGAAGGGAGGGTGATTGCAAGGATCACGCCTCTGATTTTTCCTATAGGGGTACATGTGAATCTTTCTAAATGTTGAATATAAATGTCTTAACACAACAACAACAAAAAAAGAATGGACACTAGGGGGCAAGTGTAGAACCAGATAGACTAGAAAGGCAGGATCAGTATCTTGATATGAGATAATAGTTGATAGCTGCCAGGATAGGCCCGGACTAGGTTGATAGCAATGGGCATGGGGAAAAAAATAGCCGTATTTTAGATAATGTTTGAAGATAAAACCAATAGGATTTGCTGACAGAGTAGATGTGATTAGTGAGAAGAGGAGAAAAATTGTTCACAATTCTCCTAGTTCATTAGTGTTTTTCAAAGTGTGGTACGTAGACCCCCCTGCATCGGAATCACATAAAAAATATGTTTAAATTCATTCTCTTGGTCCACCTGAAGACTTCAGAAACAGACTCTCTAGAGCAGAGGTTAGTAAAATTTTTCTGTAAAGAGACAGTAAGTGTCTGTCACAACTACTCAACTCTGCTGATCTGGCACTAAACCAGTCTTAGGCAACACATAAATGAATTTTATGTCCCAATGAAATTTTATTTACATACATGGAAATTTGAATTTTATGTAATTATCACATGTCAATATTCTTTTTTATTTGTTTAACCATTTAGAAATTTAAAAACAAAAAGTTCTTAGCTCCTGGGCTGTACAAAAACAGGCAATGGGACAGATTTGACTCACAGGCCATAGTTTGCCAACCCTGTAGCAGAGAACAGATCCCATGAATGTATATTTTTAGCATGCATATTATTTTTTATGTATAAGAACGTTGACCTAAGGTAGGTATTTTTATTCGAATTGTAGAGACAGGGAAACAACATCACAAAGAAATGTGTCATTCTTTGAATTAGGGTTTATGCTGGTTGCAAAGCCTAGGGGTTAATGTTCCTGTCCAGTCACAGAAAAGAAGAGAGATTGAAAAGCAAAGCAAAGGTTGCTTCGCCCAGAAGATTGTTTTTTCCTTTTAATATGGTGTATGGTTTTGCTTTGATAATTAACATTCTGCTGATGAGATCTCCCATTGGAGAAGGCTGACGAGTAAGATCTTCCATGAAGAGCAAAGCACTGCAGGAAATAAATTAGTCTCTAGGGAAGAAGAGGGGCCAAGTTGTCAGTGCTCACACAACTGCCTAATAGGAAATGATATTTCAGAATTGCTCAAAGAATGAAATGACTGCGGGTTCTCCTTCCAGCATGTTCTTAAACATTTAAACCCTCTGAAAAGAGGGAAATAGGTTTGCTATAATATAAAGAGCAATCTTACGATATATTCCTTTAGGGTGTCAGTATTTCTGAATTAAAATAGCATTCCCTAGGAATGTAAGGGAAATTTTACCAACACCATTATTTTGTTTATATTATGAAAAAAATCTGCATTGATGTTAAATAGAAGGATGAAACAGATACCAGATTTTTTTGATTGCCCGTTTAGAATAATCCATTAGTTTAAATGAAGATTTTCTAGTCTTTGGATTAAAAGTAATCGTTGTGCTTAGAACACTACTTAGAATGACACTAAATTGTTGACGTGTTCCTTTATTAAATTAGGAAACAATGTGTTTTATGATGATGATATCAAAAGTGACTATCTTTTGATAGCATATAAATTCCCATGTAATCAATATAGACCCTCCACCTTGTCTAATCCTCAAAATAATTCTGATAGCTTACACTAAAGCTCACCATAAAGATTTTATTTTTCAACAGATCTATTTTTTGTATTCTAGTTTCCACCTTGACCTCAGTGAAAAGATTCCCTCTGACTTTGTTTCTGCTCATCTGTTTAATTTACCAAATGAGATGTGGTGGATCACCTGAACGGGGCTCTTTTTTGGAGATGAGATGGTTTGAGTAGGATCTTAGATGTGGTGGATCACCTGAACAGGGTTCTTTTTTGAAGATGAGATTGTTTGAGGAGGATCTTAGTGTGGTGGATCACCTGAATGGGGGTCTTATTTGGAGATGAGATGGTTTGAGTCCAGCGGTGTCATTGTTTTATATCAGAATAGGCCAGAGAGTCACGAGCTTTCAGAATTGACAGGATGTGAAATTTAGCTGGCGTGCCCCCTGTTTTGGTGGGGAAAGTGAAGCTCAGAGAAATGAAATGGTTTCTGAAAGGCCACACACCGAGATTCTGGCTGAGCTAGGACTAGAACCTAGGGCACCCAGGTTTTGTTGTGTGGCTCAGTGTTCCTCTACTACTTGTCTAATACACAGGAGATAAAAGGTGGTACAGATTTAGTCTAAAGACATACCAACAACTTAAAGAATGTAGTTGGAGCTTCAAAAGGAAGGACATTACATTAGAGAATGTGGCACAGGAGAGTGAACATGTGGTCCATAGAGAACACACGGGGCAAAAACAAATGGGCCTCTTTAAAAGGTCGTCCTGGGGCAAAGATTTCAGTTTCTAGAGGGACACATAAGGAGGAAAAAGGAAAATGGCCCCTGGTGCAGGCAGGTAGATCACCAGAAATAATTAATGAGTGACCCATATAATAACCAGGTCCTCCTCTTGTCTGCAAGGCCTTTGCCCTTGGACAGAAGCTGCCACCTTGCCCACAGTCACAGTCTCTTCTCAGGGACAGCTGCATTCAATGATTGACTGATGCAGGGGGTATAGAGGCCTGCTTCCCACAAACTCCCAAATTAGGACAGCTCTAAAGACCATGTCACCTCCAGAGCTCCTGGTGGGATCAGCTGAGGCTTCTGTTGTGACTGTGTCATCACTCAGCTAAGTCTTCTGCCCTCCCTGTGTCTGCGACTCTGCCGCAGGTGTAGGTCCTGAGAGCAACTCCCAGTCAGCTTTCTGCAAGCAAATGAATCCAAGGAGCTGGATGCGCAACAGACAGCTTAATGCAAACATTTCCACTGAACACACACCACTTACTGAAAGTACCTCTAAGCTGATTAAACAGTGAAGTCCTGGGTTCCTCCTGAGCTGCTGCTGCTGCTGTGTAGGATGGGGAAAGGGTCCGATAGAGAGGCCGGGCATCAGGCCTCTGCACAAGGGCATGTTTCCTGCACTCTGGGGAATTGATGACAACACCAACCATCGAGACATGCTTCACAAAGGGGAAAGAAATGTAGACAAAACCCCAGAGATTGCCAGAGTCACAACATCAGTTGGCCACAGCCAGCACTTTGCGGAGTGTATTGGACGGAAACAAACTTTTTCCTTAGCAATCAACTCATAAACACTTGGTAGTTAATTATGACAGCTTGACTTAATTAGAGTTTATTACATACTCTATTAATTTTCACCTAGTTGATCTAATGTAATCTTCAAAATAGCCTATGTTATAACAGCCTTTTTTTGTTATTATTTTTTGGCTGGGGCTGGGTTTGAACCCACTACCTGGATCTAGCATATGGGGCCTGTGCCCTACCCTTTTAAGCCACGGGCATCACCCCATTATAACAGCCTTATTAATCCAGTTTTACAAATAAAGACATAGAGTCTTTAACCATCGTTCAGAGTACACAGCCATGGCCACCGCACCTGGCTCATTTACTCTCTTGCATGCAGTTAGGGACTCTCACTTGCCGAGAACCACTATTTTAACTCTAGGTCTTCTTTGTCCTTAAAACCATCTCTTACAGGCAATAGGTTAAGCAGGTGCTGCTCTGGTCTGTACACAGCTACGATGTAAAAAAGCCAAACTTTAAACCCAACAATCTCAGCTCAGACTCCAAAGGTCTGAACTTTATCATCCTACTGCTTAATCAGCATACTTTCAGAGAACTGTCATTTATGGACCAAATAATATGTAGCCCTAATTAAAACGTTTCTAAAATAAGACATGGGCATCACCAGGCACCCAAACTGAATGAAGGCCCCATGGCAGAAGGGCCTGGATGAGATCTGGTGAAACATTTTCATCGGCTTCTTGGTGAAGAAGAGCCGGTGACTAAGTGACACTGTGGGACAGTTTCCTGTACCCCAGGCTGCAGCGGAGTCTCATCACCCCGTTGGTGTTCAGCCATTCACAGCAAACCCTCTAGCTGTTTACACTGAAATCAAGATAAAGAATTCCCTTTAGCATAATTATTAGATACATGTTTTGAAAATGTTCCACCCCATCTAACTGAAAGACTAGGCCTGCAGATCCTGGAGAAATAAAACCAGAAAAGCAGCCTCCCTCTTCTAACCTCATTAGGCATTTTTTTTTAGTCTCTGATATGCTGCAAAGACTCTGCAACTGCCACTCTCACTGAAAGGGAATTTAGGAAGTGACTTAGGTCTAAGCATTAAAAAGAGAAGGAACCTCAGGCAGGGTTTCATTTGTCTGCCTGGAACTCAAAGGAGGATCCTACATACTCAGAGATGAGCTACTCAGGCCAAGTACAGGGAATGTTAACTGTGGATCCAGCTTCATTTTTCAAATACAAATAAACATATACTATATTATATAAAGATCAAGTTTAAAAAATTATATTCTGCTCGACTTTTCTAGTTTTATACATGGGATTGTCTATCACACACAATTACAATTCATAACTCAGAAAGACTAATTTATTGCATTTACAAATCAGAAAGCAAAAAAAAATATGGTCCAGATGTTCATGCTGGCTAATTTCTAAATGTTAGAGTCGACTTATTCTGAGAAAGGAGATTTCATTTTAACCCCCTCTCTCTACCTTTTTTTTTTTTTCTTTTAAGACGGAATCTCAACTCTGTTGCTGGGGCTAGAGTGCCATGGCCTCAGGCTACTCAGAGCTCTAAAACTCCTGGGCTCAATATACCCTCCTGCCTCATCCCTGAAGGAGCAGGGACTACACACACCTGCCAAAACACCCAGGTAATTTTTCCATTCAAAGGAGGTCTCGCTCTTGCTCAGGCTGGTCTTAAACTCCTAAGCTCAAGCAATCCTCCCACCTCAGCTTTCCATAGAGCTAGGATTATAGGCATGTGCCACTGCACCTGGCTCCATTTACTCTCTTGAATGAAGAGAGTACTATTACTACTTTAATTTCAGGTCTTCTTCATCCTTAAAACCATCTCTTACAGGCAATAGGTTCAAATTAGGTGCCGCTCTGGTCTGTACCATTCTCTGCACTATTCTTTCAGGGCACAAAGCTGAGTCTACCATGTTCCAGAGAAAAGCACACACAAGAGAAGATTAAATAACAAGTTTCCCTGGGATTGAAACAAAAACTTTGATCTTGGGAATTGTGTTATCTGGTCCTTTTTAAGATCTATAATCTTAAAGAAAAAAATAGCTTCCAATGAATTAATAATGGCTTGAGACTCAACACACTGCAGCAATTTTCACTGCAGTGGTTGTTTCTTTTATAGTCACACTTGATTAGTATTAGAAACTTGGAGGAATTGCAATATGCATGGTTTTCAAAGCCCTTTACAGAATTTCATTTTTATCACTCGAAGAGAGTCAATGAAAAGGTAATAAGAAAAGCTCGATGGGATATTTTTATAGGAGTGTCAGAAGCCAGCAAGCTAACTACATGAAAGAGCGCAGATTGTACAGACAGGGTCTGGCGCAGAAACACTTCAGAGACTTTATATCTAGTATTTTGACTTTTACATGTCCTTGGAGAAGAAAGCGGGCTAGCGACAAAACCAAATAAGGAGAGGAAAGGAACAAACCGTATGCTTAACAATAATTACAGTTTCAATTTTCCTGTAAACCAAATGTGAAGTTTCAAAGATAAAATGTAATAGAAATTGAGCTGGTTTGTTGGGTCTAAAATATTGCCAAGAGAGAAAGTCCTTATTTCACTTGTTAACTCATCCCAAATTTCCACCATGCGAAAGTTCATCTGGATAGCTTAATTGAATGCTATCAACTCCTCCACAACTCCATTCACCCTTGGTGGAGAAGAAAAATATTGGATCACTATCTTTCTCTATAAACTAAATGATCATAACTGAAGTCTGCCTCTGATTACTTTATCAGGTGTCTCTTTAAATTAAAAAGTCTCAGTTATTTTCACCTCTTCTCAAAAGTCATTAATACTTCTTATTCATTCTAGAAGAAATGTCAAAATATTATTATCAGAACAATATAAGCAATCCACAAACATCTAAATGAGGAGAAAAAATTAATAATGGAAAGGAAAGAATGGTATCATCATTATTATGTGTACATAATATTATGCTGCACTCAAAAGTTCACTGGCCACTTTGAACCGTATATTCCAACCAAAATGGAAGTAAGAATCTGTCTGTTGTGCCCTGGTACGTAGGCAATTGAAACTGACCTCTTCTGGCTTAACTGACCTGTGGTCACATCGGTGTCCGCTACTGCACTGGCCCCATGGTTTATCCTCTCCCTCTCCACATCAGCCAAATCATTCTGACAACCAACTGGTGCTTCTGAATCCACGCCAGCTTGATTTGAGTGAATTTTCTTGGATATGTCTACATGGTGACTCTGAAATGACACAGGGCAGAGTGATTGATTTCACGAGTAAATTATCAGACCAAAATAATTGTTTCCCTAAGATATGACAAGGATAACATTCATCATAGGCCAAGTCATTTCTAGAACAGTCTGTGTCTAGAATAGAACATTCTACACGTCAAAGTAAGTTACAAATTATACGTTCATCAATTTTTTGATAATGCGGGTGTGGAATTTTTGATGCAATCTACGTAACTAGAATAAGAAGTCATTTTCATCACCTAGAGCCATCTTCAAAGACTATTTGTGTATATTACTTTCGTCTTGTGAAACTTATAAAATATTTTCAATTGGAAGCATTTTTACTCCGTTTTTATTCTTGTAATTAAATAATTCAGTGCTTTATTATGCATTACATATATTAGATAATGAAAAGCAGGTTTCATTTCTGTATTGTCTCTATAGTTTTATAAAACAAATTGTCTCTTCTAAAATAACCCACATTTCTTATCAGCATTATGCAAATTTGACACAAGCTCCTCTAGTCAATTTAAGAATAATAATTCATCATAACAATGAATTATTAAGGCACACAGCATCAATGGCCCCTATAACTCATCTCATATATATGAGATGCCATCCTGTTTGACATTATACGGACGCATTGTATGCTTCAAAAGAATCATCAGATGGGAACAAAAACTGAAGACCTCAATAGGAAATTAAACTTTCAGCACTTTGATTCAAACCCAAGTTCAGATTTGAAGCTTATCAGTTTGGATGTGATTATAAAATGTTTGAAGATTCAGAAGAGTCAAAATTAGCCAATCAATTTTGGCCATACACAACAACCATTTTGGCTCACAGGATAGGATAGTAACAACTCTCCTTACAGTTCCTTCTACAGACCGTGTATAGCATTACATTTATTAAAAGCTTGCATGTATGGAATCAAAGGCTTTCAAATTTGGGAAAAGCTAACAAGGAAATTAGGGTTTAGAATGATTAAATAACTCATTCCAAGTTAACAAGATGAACACTGCCGAGGCTTCCTGATACTATCTGCTGACCCTGATTGCAGTGTGCTTTATGTCATTCTGTGATGAATTTGTTTACTTTTTTAACATGGTAGACCAGATGCACAGATGGCCCCAATTCTCCAGCCCTCTCTGCATCCATACCCTTTCTGTGTAATTTTGCAGCACCCTCCTACTCTGACTTCTGGCTTGTGCACGTGACTTCTTCTGGACCAGCAGGACATTGATACAAACAGGCGTGGAAGATGCTTGCACAGCTGGTTTGCTCATTCTTGTAATTCCACTGTGCCACTGGAGCCTGTCTAGACTAGCTGGTGGAACATGAGATGGAGCCCAGTCAGGTTTCCACAGGTGTTCAAACTCAGGGAGAGAACAGGCAGAGGAGCCCCAGACATTTGTGCAAAATCAGCCCAGATCACCTGAGACCAGCTGGGGACATCAGAACCTCATAGCCTCACGAACTAAATAAATATGGTTTGGGTTGTATGCCACTAAGTTTTTCCGGTGGTGACCCAGCAGTGTGTGGTGAGACAGGTGACTGGAACATTCAACCCTCATTTTTCTGTACTATCTCAGACACTGGACTGTGTGAGAACACAAACATAAATATGACACAGTCTCAGACTGTATGTTGCTCAAACAGTTGTTTAAATTGCCTAAGCAGATATTTGAAATAGAGTGCGGTAAATAATAAATCCCAAATTCCTTTGCTAAAGACTAAGGAGGGATTCCAGTGATACTGAGTAAGATCACTCAAAAGATCAGCGTTTGAGAGCTGGTATGAACTAGAGCTGAACCACCATGCTTGTTCACATTTGGTTCTCCCCTCGCCCACCAAGGCACAAGTTCACCACTCTCTGTGATTTCTGAAATTATTTTCAGGCCTATCTTATCACATTGCCTTGGGGAAGAAGCAGATGCAACCAGCACATTACTACTTTCTTGATTTTGAATTAGGTACCTTTGGAAAACATATTATTATTTCAAGTTATTAGATGACTATTAAATTATAGTTTCTGAGTATTGAGCAACAGACTAGATTAAAGAAGGGGTACAGCTTCATGCTTTTTCCTACCACATTCCACTGATAACATTAACACCCAGAGGGAAAAATTTGAGGCCATGCAAATTATGTATAATACATCCCAGACTGCAAAGACGAAATCCTGCATTTTTTAAAAATCCTGAAATCTGAAATCTTTGTCATGAAAGCCTGAGGAGAAAAATAACCACTCGATCAGAATCAAATAACTACTCGGCCAGAATGGGTCGAGTATTACCAAGGCCTAGTGCTTCCTGGTACAAACCTCTGGCAGGTGGGATATTTTATAACAGATTAGCATTTTAGTAACGAAGGACCCCATTTTCCTAGAGACAGTTTCCAGGCAGGAATCTCCTCTAGTCAAGCTCCATCAGATTTTCCAGCCTCCCCTTTGCTCTACTTACTAGACCAGCTTCCTGTTCCCAGGTCTTCATCTAAAGGCGGGTGCCTCTCTCAGATGTTACTGACGTTGCCAGGCTCACTCATCTTTGTTTACTTAGTCAGCCCCTCCTTCCAGTTCCCTGTCCCCACATCCTGCCCTGGTATTTGTTTTCAGTGACAATAAAATTCCACAATGCCCCATGCCTCACTGCCCCGTTGCCCTTCATTAGCCCCCAACTCTCTCCCTTCTCGCTCCCTGTTCCTATTTCTCAAATTCTCCCACTTGGCCTTGAGAACTTTGCTCATGGTTTGCAGACTTCATGATTCAACATCCTCTCAGAACGTTGCCTCTCCCTTCCTTCCTTGACTGAAATCCCATCGTCCATTGAAGACACCACTTCAGCTCTGAATGATGATGGCTGCTTATTCCTCCACACCCCAGTTACCCTCAGGTTTGTGGATCTCCTTGTCCCCAGGTCTGTCCACCCCCCCAAATCCCCCTGCAGCTTTGGTATTCCCACCATGTAGCTCTATACCCTCTCTCTTCTTGTTGGTGTCATTTGTCTACCAATCTCCAGTCACCATATGTCCTACATAAGAAGGGGTTGGCACCAGGATTATTACTGCTCCTTGCAGCCCCACTATAGTCATGATCCTGGATAAAGTGCCATCTATATAAACAGCCCTCACAACACCCCACCTGCATCTCCTTATTGCAAATGAACTTTCCATTTCTCTACTGCAGCCTTTTACTCCCAGAGTCACTTCTGAAATCTGTCCTCTCCTGAGATGTTCCACCTCTAAAATTACTCGGTATCTTCCTCTCCCACCTAGCATCCTAGCCACAAGTTTACTTTTTCTACTCCATCCCAGCTGGGTACCCATAGCTCAGTGGTTAGGATGCTGGCCACATGCTCCAGGGCTGCTGGGTTCGAACCCAGCCTGGATCTGCTAAACAAAACAAAACAAAACAAAAAAATAGCTGGGTGTTATAGAAGGGAGGCTGAGGCAAGAGGATCACTTGAGCCCAGGAGTTTGAGATTACTGTGAGCTATGACACCATGGCACTCTACCAAGGGTGACAGAGTGAGACTTGTCTCAATTAAAAAAAAAAGACTGCTTTTCCATGCCTCCAGCAGAGACCATTCTTGGACAGTTTTCGTGTCTGAGAGCCACTGATGACTCTCCTTTCTCTGTACCCGCCAGTCCCTTGTTATTTTCCCTTTCTGTTCTGCCAGGCCTCCATTCCAGTTTGAAAACTCCACTCTGGCTGGTCATCTGCCAGACTTTCTCTTGTCTACCCCTCAGCAACATCTGACACATCTGTTCGCTTCCTCTCCCGGCCTCCTCCTGCTCCTTCTGTTCCTCCAGCCACTCCGCGTACCCATTCTGAGCCTCCTTTGCTGGATTAACTTTCTTCTCCTAAACGCCAAGTTTTCTCAGGTTTTATATTGATCCAGTTTTCTTTTCACTCTCCCTAGATAATTTCAACAATCATTCGAATGGCTTAATATACCACCTGCATGTTTTATGACTCCAGGGCAGGGGTGGAGATTTCTGAAATGAGATGAGGGTAGAGAGGCTCGGGCTTGCAAGCCACAGCAAGTGCTCTGGGCTCCAATGCTACTGTCCTCTCAGCTCCACAAACCTTCCTGTCTTAAGGCTCAGTAATTCCATTTTTCTAGAACATTCTTCATAAACTTTCCCCCTTAATGCTACTAAGTCTTGAGTTCCTCAAGATTTTCCTTCATTGCATAATCTTTGCCAGATCCTATTTTCTTGTTTTGAGTACCTTGTACTTCTATGTCAATATAGTTTTCACAATTACATTAAATAATAGCTGGTGTAGCATTTAATGTCCATCTCTCTGGTTAAACTAAAAAAACCTCCCAGAGTAAAGATTGTATCTGCCCTGTTCACTGTCCTTAGTTCTTGAAGGTTTTAAACGTAAGAGGCATTACATAGCTATGTAGTCAATGAACGGGGGTATATTCACGAAGCAGACATAGACGTAATTTTCATCACTTCTTCTCTGGCCAGTTATTAACGGCCACTACATTATCATGTGTTCACATCCATAAGCAAATTTGGTTTATATCCAGTCACTCCTAACAATAGTACTGCTTATTATATAGATGAAAGGCAGTTATATAGACCTTGTTTTATCCATTAAAGACACATACTTCAACCTTGTGCTTTCAAGTAAACTCATTACCACAATCCTTGTGCACACTGTATTTATATAGCATCTCATATATCTCTGATTACGTTGGGCAACTATCTATGGAAGTTATAAATCAAAGAATGGATATGTTAGGGAAAATGGGAATTGAGAACTGAGTGTGTAAACACAGTGGTCCCATTTCTCTAGACATGAGAATGTGGCCCGGCAATAATTGAAGAAAGAAAACGCTGGGTCAGGCACTGCCTCAGTGACATCAAGTCTTTGACCTACAGACAGGATCTGGGGAAAATGAGAAAATTAAAATGTGTGTAAAGAATGAAGTGGAACATGGATTAATTTGAACTGGCGTGCCTTAGGCCTGTGTGACCACTGTCTAGTTGTACCTCAGAAATAAATCCTGCTTCTTCTGTGTAATTTCTATTTAGCTTATCATTAGAATCCTGTCTGCTAACATAAAATGACTAGTCAGTTATTTTTCATGTTATTCTTGGCTTGTAGTTTGCATGTTGCTTTTAAGTGTTTCTGCAGAAATTAATGATTTGATTACAAGGTACTGAATATTTCTCTCATGAACAAATAAAAAATAATAATAATTAACAAAGCCCTCCCACCCCAATTTTCCATGAAAAAAAAAATTGAAATATTTCTTGAACTCCTTCTTTCATCTCATACCTAAGGCCGTGCTGTTTGGTAAAATCGTCCTTTCTAAACAACTTATTGAGATTCTCAGGTCATAGCTATATTTATTTGTGACCCTTTTCCCCAAGGGAAAATAGGCTTGCTTTCCTTAGAGAGCTACAAAGCTCTTGCCTTGGCCAGGGACTAAAAATCATTCACTTTTAAAACAACATGAAGTTGTACTTCACTTTTTATTTTGTAAAAAAAAAAAAAAAATCAATCCTCTGCTGACTAAAAAAAGCAGCCTCCTTCTCTGCTTATATAAACACTGTTCTTTTCCGCTGCCTGTACTTTTTTCACTTCAGAACTTAAATTTAAGTGATACTTTGCAAGAAATTTCAGCTGATATTTAGGACGAAATCTCTCATTAACTAACTTTCTTCCAGAGAATTGACTTTGACTTAAAACAAGAACAGTGATGATGATACCACTGCATGCTAGCCCAGGTCATAGAGCGAGACTCTGTCTCCCCCTAAAATTAGTAAATAAAAGAAAGAAAGAAAAAAATCACAAGAACCATAGCAATAATTCAGAGACTATACATTAGAATAAAGGAAGTTCAAAATCTAATCACAAGAAACACGAGCATTCCGTGCACATTCAAACTCCATAAGCTCTACAGGCTCCACAATGCTCTACAAGCATTCTGTGCACTCCAGAAAAGCTTGCAGGCCTTCATCTGATCTGTCTCCTCTCTCTCTCTGTGTCTGCTCTCCTTGGTTTGTTATATGGTTCAATCACCATAAATAATTTAGAAGATTATCAAGTGGTTTCAAAAAAAGCTAATACATTTCTCATTGTGCATTGTAAAGATAAAATTTAACAGAGGCAAGTGTTTCTCTGAAAGAAAAATTTTTTTAAGACAGTCTCACTTTGTCACCCTCCATAGAGTGCCCTGACGTCATAGCTCATTAACAACCTCAAACTTGTAGGTTCAAGTGATTCTCTTCCCTCAACCTCCAAGTAACTGGGACTACAGGCACCCACACAATGCCCAGCTATTTTTTTTTTTTTTGGAGACATGGGTCTTGCTGTTGCTCAGGCTGGTCTCGAACCTGTGAGCTCAGGGCAATTCACCTGTCTTGGCCTCCAAGAGTGCTAGGATTACAGGCGTGAGCGACCACACCTAGACTGAAAAAAAGAAATTTAAACAAGCTAGAATATAACTGAGACTCACACTTTACATTACAAACACAAACAATGGAACCTGATTATACGTACCCTTATATCCCAAATAAAGAAGTCTAAAGCTAAGATGGAATATTCTGAGGTTCAGATTTTTATCCGAACCTCAGACTATTCTCTAAAAGAGAAGACTGGTCCTCCATGTAAGCAGTCTTCTCTTTTAGAGAATATTCTGAGGTTTCATGCAATTGTCCATATTTACTCATAAGCTGCCTTTTCTGCACAGAATGCATTCTTCATACCACTGCAAAGAGATTGCTCCTGAGCTTGTTCCACCCTGTCCCAGACACGCAATCCTTTGACATGGCTCCTGTCCCTGCAGCCTTGCGTAGTTTGCAGAGTCCACGATGGCCTGTGTTTGACAGGCCTCCCTTCCTCAGCCCGTCAGAAGCTCACTGCCCCCTCCTGCTTCTGCCGGCACTTCAGGCTGTGCGCCTCCCTTGCTGGCATCACTCACCCTCCTCAGCCAGAGCTCTTCTTCCCCCAACCATGGGCACCTTCTTCTTCAGAGGGGGCCTCACCGGCTGGGCTGGGAGCTGTCAGCTAATTGGAGCTTCACCAAAAGTCACCAGTGCCTGCAGATGGCTTGACACTGAGATACTCTTGGGCTCAACTGTTGCTGACATGTGGCACAGACCCCTTTATTCCTTGCCTGTTCCAAGTACCACCAGAAGTTCAGACATTTAAAAGAGTTGGGGGTTTCCAGCCTTTTCCCTTGGGTCAGAGGAGAGACAGCAGGCCTTTGGGAGAGAAAGATGTCTGTATCTACTTCCCTAGTTGCCCTGATAAGAGATGACAGCCTCCCACCCCAGCCCTGCAAGGGCCCCTGCTTCCTCCTAGATTGGTTTGGAACAGATCCAAAAAATAACCACCCCTGCTGGCATGGATATTTAAAGTCTTATCACAAATCAGGTATCCAAGATCTTAGTATGTTGTCTGGGAAAGAAATCCTTCATTTACAATTAAGACTATTTTAAACCTTCCCTTTCAAGGACATGCTTCAAGAATACATGATGTGTTAAAGTAAGAGATGAACAGCGCCCACATTTCAGTTACGTACTTCAGCTGCGTTCTCCTTTACCTTCCCCTGCTGAAAACTGGGATCCGGGTAATTTGATATCTACAAGTCCCGCCATCCTGATCTGCTGTGGATTGGACCATCCTCTTGGGAAAATCAAACCCTAACTCATGCCTTGTTTGATCAAAGTGAGTTTAAGAATTTTTATGCACAGCGATCAGGTGGCAACCCTCTTCACACCCTTTGTCAACCTCTATTCAATCTGCTTCTTGCTATTCTAGGGCTTTATGAATTTAGAAAAAGATGAAATAGGCACTTGAAGAAATGCTTAGCCAACACATTTTTATTTTACAATGAAGTCTGGATAGGCAGTTAATCTGCACAATTGTTATTTTTAAGGAGACAAAATGAGATGTCCTGCTGCCCTCAAAGATGTTTGCCCTGTCACTCCAGATATTGAACAAGCATATGAAATGGTTTGCTATTTTAGAGATGCTATGGGTGGCTTGCCTCCCCTTCAAAACACCAAGGTCACTGTACTCAAAATGCTGATGGGATGAGCACTGGAACTTTGTGTATAGATAAATCTTTCTCCTTCCTTCTTATTTTGACATCCTGAAAATTTAGAAGTAATTAATTTGCATGGTTATTGTCATAGCTTTGATAACTTCCTTTTTAATGGGAAAATCATAACTCTTCCATTCTGTCAGAGTAATCTTTGGCCAAAGGGCAGGAAAATTAATCTTATTTTGAATTACAAAAACTGAAATTACAATGGAATCAACTATGTGACACACTTTTTTTGTTAAATTAGTTTTTGGTGAAATGAATTTTGAATTAGTGGACATACGACTAGTGTTTGAACGGTGTCCAGCAGGGCAACGCTTGCTGCAGATGGCAGATGGGAACCGCTGTGTGCGAAATTACAGGTCTGTGTCTAATTCTAAGTTTTTTCCTTAAAAATTACATTTGAAATCATCTTAACCTTCTGAGTATTAAAAGACAAATTTGACGTGAGTCATTAAAAAGGTACATGTCCTGGCAAGCTGATTTAAAACATTACTATGTTATTATTTGACCTAGAAACAATTTGGATGAGTGAGGCTCATCCTACTATTCCTTCAAGTACTCACGTTACTGGAAATGAAAGGCTACCTACCTGCCATTCTTGCCACCAGGGTGATGCTAAAATGTAAAAAGCTCCCATCAACAAGTGTGTAAGACACCTCTCCCAGCTTTAGACTGTTGTTCTTTATCTGGTGTCACCGTTGTGTCCCTACCTATTTCATCATGTAGAAAAGGTTCCTTAGAGGACAAAAAGCTTCAAATTCATTTTGTGTATGTGAAAATTTTCATCCATCTAGACAATGCCAATGGTTGGACAAAATTTTGTAATGCAGGAGTCAACATCTTTTTTTTGGCCACAGTAATCAAAATGTATCCAAATATAATTATCAAGTCCTACTCATGATGTCTTGAAATGAGTATATGAAAGAACCTAGTTCTTTGAACTCTGTGAAAGACATTGTAGACCAATTTCCATAATTCATCTTAGTGCTACAGCACGACTACCTCATATGATTGGTATCACAGTCCCTTTTAACAGATGAGAAACTGAGGCTAAAAGAAGTTATCAGGTTGGTGCAAAAGTAATGGCAGTTTTTGCATTGTTGAAATTTGCTGGTTGATACTGACATATGTTCTTAAATAAATGTGGTTATATTATAAAAAAAATATGGAGGACATGGCCCTAGGAGGCTGCCTTCCCCCTTCTCAGCTCAATTCAAGCCTCTTCTGACTTGCAGACACTATTTTCAACCTCCCTTCTAAAGCATTGTCTGCAACGACCATCCAACACCTTCTCTGAGTTTCTATAGAATCCAGGCATCACTCTGCATCTCCAGGATCTTGTCCCACTTTTCTCACGCTGGCTTCTTTGGTTCGTGTTCTTCTCCTTCCCTTCCCTCTCCCAACAGGACATCGGAGGACCTTAACGTTCATACCTCTGCTGAACTTTTTTCATACTCAGTTTTGGCCTCTTCTAAGCATAATCAGAACTTGGACTTCACTGTTACACAGAATTTCTCCTGCCTCACAATCTTGGATTCTAACACGCTCCTCTGCTCTCACACTCGCTCCTGACACAGCTCTTTCCTCACGGTCTTTAATTTATTTCTCCCTATTGGCCTCTTCTGGGCCTCATTGGTTTTCCACCCAAGGGGGTCCATAGAGCTCGTTTCCTTACTGCTTTGTTCACAGCT
This sequence comes from Otolemur garnettii, assembly GCF_000181295.1. Classification (NCBI taxonomy): domain Eukaryota; kingdom Metazoa; phylum Chordata; class Mammalia; order Primates; family Galagidae; genus Otolemur; species Otolemur garnettii. Next base: position 22,276,746 of record NW_003852397.1, read on the forward strand.
ATTATAAGATCCTCTCTTTCCATTCTCCAACTGCCTATCCTTTCTCCATCCCTGAAAATTTCTTTCTCTTCTCTCATTCCCCAAGGTAGCATATTACTAGTTTTAAAAAGTCTTCTAATTTCGTATTTGTTTACAACATAAATCCACGTTAGCTGGTAGCAGCTGTGTCACCAGCGTTGCTGGTTACTGAAGATCTCTGCTTTCGTTCCTTGAGGGAAGTCAATGGAAGATATTGCAAACATTCTCTTTTTCACACTCATAGTCTGTCATCCCCCAATTTTAAGAGATTATTTAACCACTTAATCCATGGAGGTTGTGGCCATTGGAAATCAATCCCCACAGCTTTCCTTCTCTTTTCTTAGAAATACACTTGATCTCCTATACTTCTTACATTTCAGAAAGTGTCCTGTCCTTTTTCTAAAGAAAGTACCTCCTCCTTTGAAGGTGACCCTTTTTCTTCCACTCTCCCTTGACTTAATCAACCGCTCTTCTCACTTGTCATGCATTCCACCTGTCCATCTTCATTGCCTTATTCATTGTCTACCAACCTTTAATAAGAGTAAATATATTCTTACTGTTCCTTCCTTTCCCTCCCATATGCATCTGGGTATTTACTGAGTAGAATGTGGTTTCTCTTCCTCCACTTGACTAACAATATCTTCACCAATAGCTTTCTTTTTTTTTTTTTTGATAAAGGTGCTATATATTTATTCTTTTTTTCATTAAATGATAGCTGTGTACATCAATGCAATCATGGGGTACAGTGTGGTGTCTTCATATACAATCTAAAATATCCTCATCGAACTGGTCAACATAGCCTCCATGTCATTCTCCTAGTCATTGTGTTAAGATGTTTATATTCTACTCACCAATAGCTTTCTAATCCTCACTCTCCCCTCAGATCTTGTGGCTCCTAAGCTTTCTCTGTGTTGAACATAATGTCTGTTAACTAACACAATGTTTTTAAAAACATTTTTTCCTTGGTCTCCTGTTCTCCAGTAACACTGTATTCTTCTATCGCTTCAACACTTATGTTCTCATCTCTTTTGCCATCTTTTCTCTTTCCTACCAACTTCTAAATCAATGGTCTCTAAACCATTCTGATTGCATGATCTTAACAATAAAAAATTTATGCATATAATATAAATGTGATACATGTATGTATACATAAAATTATAAACACATAATCTACTACCATACATGGTAGTTATGTACATATGCTCAACTAATATAGTGTGGGCATTATAAAACAAAAAATAAAGTTGAAATAATAATTTTTCAGCAAAAATTTAATTTTACTTATTGATAATACCTTTAGAAAATGATTGAATGGTTTTAATAATTTTTAAAATCTCAACTTAACATTTTGTGATATAGCAATTCAATTGTTTGCATCATAATTGAGTTGATTTATATACTGAGTTTTAATGGTTGCCACCACTGAATGCAATACACCACAAAGATGCATGAATCCAAACAGGAAAAGTACATTATTAATTGCTCAAAGTCATAATTCATTTTCCAAAAATGTCTACTAACTTTTCAAAGATATTAAAACTGGCTAGTAAATTTTTATCTACCATGATGGCATACGTTTTTAAAAGCGAAATGGGACTTTATTAAACTAAAAATCATCTGCACAGCTAAGGAAAGAATCAACAGAGAAGATAGACAACTTACAGAATGAAAGAAAATATTTGCAAACTACATATCTGAAAAAGAGTTAATATCCAGAATCTACAAAGAACTCAAACAAATAAACAAGATATAAATAAATAACCCTATTAAAAAGACATGAACAGAAGCTTTTCAAAAAGAGACGGAAAAATGGCCAGTACACATATAAAAAATACTCAACTTTACTAATCATGAGGAAAATGTAAATTAAAACCACAATGAGATACAGCCTTATCCCTGTTAGAATGACTTTTGATTAAAAAGTCCCAAAACAACAGAAACTGGCATAGATGCTGAGATTAAGAAATACTTATACACTATTGGTGGGACTACAAATTAGAATTACTCCAATGGAAAACAACATGGAGATTCTTCAAAGAAGTAAAAGTAGAGCTACCATGTAATTCAGCAATCTCAGTATTGGGTATCTACCAAAAGAAGAAGTCATTTTATCAAAAAGATACCTACACTCTAATTGTTTATTGCAACACAATCCACAGTTGCAAAGTTGTGGCATTAACCCAAGTACCCATCAATTCCTGAGTGGATCAACAAAATGTGGTATATGTGTACCATGGAGGGCTACTCAGTCATAAAAAAGAATGAATTAATACCCTTTGCAACAATTTGGATGGAACTGGAGACCGTTATCCTAAGTGAAATATCTAAAGAATGGAAAAACCAACACCACATATACATGCTATTAAATCAGAAACAATCAATGATCACACGTGTACAGAGGGAAGTCAACTCAGCAGAAATCAAGCAGGGAGGAGGGAAAGCAGACGAGGGCTGAAAACCTACTGCACAATGAACACTAGTTGGGTGATGGGCACATTTACATTGCTGTGATTCCAGCATTACAAAGTGATTCATGTAATCAAAAACATTGGATTTGAGTTAATATTTAATTGTCCAATATTTTAATCATTGGATTTAAACCCCATTACGACTCTTCGGGTTATTTTTATCAATGGTTAGAAATTTTGTTTCTGTGTTTTTAAAATTTATAGCATAAAATGCTTTATAGGTTGCACAATTTTTAGCAATGAAAGCACATAATGTCAAATATTCCCCCCAAATCTATTTTCAAAATGTTCTATCTCTCTCTCTTTCTTTTCTTTCTTTCTTTCTTTCTTTTTTGGAGACAGAGTCTCACTTTGTTGCCTTGGGTAGAGTGCTGTGGTGTCATAGCTCACAGCAACCTCAAACTCTTGGGCTCAAGTGGTTCTCTTGCCTCAGCCTCCCATATAGCTGGGACTACAGGTGCCTGTCACAATGCCTGCCTAATCAAAATATTCTCTACATAATGATTATTATGTAGCAGTTTTTTTTTTTCATTTTTTAATTAATGTTCAGCTCAGTAATGTACTTATGAGATCATATTGGATCCTGACAACCAAGAAGCATTGACTATGAATCAGGCAGGCAAATTTGAACACTCACCCTTTTGTAAAATAAATCTCAATGCTAACAACATTGTTAATCTTAGAAAAAGGGTTTTTTCATGAGATAACCAGCAAATCTTTAGATGACACAAAAGTCATTCCCCATCTCACAAAGTATCACAATGGTCCCACTATTTTTTATACTTTTGTTTCTGTAAGTTTAATTATAGAAATTAACTACTCACTTCTGGCTACCATTTTTTTTGTTGTTGCAGTAACTTGTCTATAATGACCCTGGGAATGCATTGCAGATGCAGAGTCTTTGCTCCAGCCTTCCTTCAGGACAGCTTTAAATAATTCTGGACAATGCGGCTGCTGTGGTAGTGCTTGTGCTTACTCAGTTTATTCATGAAACAATGCTTTCACTAAAGAAGTCATTACGGGATAGAATAATGGTTTTTCCAATGCAGAAAAAAATCTTTCCCCACGGATTTCATTATTGAAACACAATCTAACAAATATAATAAACAGATATGTCAGGGAAAACAAAACTACTCTCTTGCAACTTTATAGAAAATCTCCTTCACTAGTCATTTATTCATACAAATAATATTAACAGCGAACATTTATTTTGTGCTTACTAAGTGTCAGACCCTAGTCTAAGCCTGTTACATGTATTAGCATATTGAAATCTTCAGCACTTTTTTTCTAAGCATCTTCCAAGAGTATTTTCAGAAAAATAAACGGTTCTAATTTGTCACCGTATTATGTCTTCACATTATTCTAGCCAAATTTAAGAAGAAGAAGTGTAATCAATAATAAGTAGCTTTTCCTTTAACACTAATTTTTTAAAAACTCAAAGGAGTTGGCATTAATTTTGGCAAATCTTAGACATAATGAAGTACTAGACAAAGTATAACATGATTTTAAACAACACAGGAAAACTACAGACAAGTATCTTTATACTCTTATTGCTGAGTCTTAAAATACATTGTCAGCCACGATGGCATCATCTTCTCAGTGGCAAATAGAGCATAAATATGTGAACCATAAAATAAGGGGAAGTTTGTTGTCACTTAGAGCGATTTCAAATTTTCATTTCAATCTTTTTTTATAATTTCAATTCTTTTGGCTGACATCTTGATGACACTGGTGTGAGTGGTTGATCTTTTCTTTTTCTTTTAATGTGGCTCATGGAGAAATATGAGAAGTGTGAAAACTGTCTACTTTTTAAAAAAACTGTTCTTGGGTGGTGCCTGTGGCTCAAAAGGGTAGGGCGCTGGCCCCATATGCTGGAGGTGGCAGGTTCAAACCCAGCCCCGGCCAAAAACTGCAATAAATAAATAAATAAATAAAAATAAAAAAAAAAAACTGTTCTCCTTTGCTTATATCGTAAGTACAATATTTTAACTTATTTTCTGTAGCATGTAATACTTTCAGAAAATGCACAGTGCTCAATGACTTTATACAAATGGAATATCCCATGTAACTATGACACATGCCTGGAAGTAGAATATGAAAAGACCCCAGCAGCTCCCTCATGCCTCCCTCCATCGGTCACATTGCCAATGCTTTCCCCCCAAATCAGGTCCTTATCCTGACAATGAATATCATAATTTCATTTTTTTCTGGTTTGGAAATTTGATATACTTTGACTCCTAGAGTATATTCTTTCTCTCTCTCTCTCTTTCTTTTTTTTTTTTGGCTGTGGCTGGGTTTGAACCCACCACCTCCGGTATATAGGCCCAGCGCCCTACTCTTTTGAGCCACAGGTGCTGCCCAAGTATATTCTCTTTTGTTTCTGGTTTCTTTCATTATATCCATAATATTATAGAGTGGCCCACCGTATGGATAAACCTAAATGTATTTGTTTACTCTACAGCTGAAGAACAATTGAATCATTTCCAATTTTTAGTGATTACAAATAATGCTGCTGAGAATGTTCCTGCACGGTTTTGTGCACATATAACACATTTCTGTTGGGTGCACATACTCAGACATTGCTAGAGGCTGGTAGTTGTTGGGTCAGGTGCCCAACTTTTGGAGATCCTGCAAAATACTTTCCCAGAATAATACCATCTCTCCAGGACCATGGAAGTCTCCCTGTTGCAACCTGGTACTGTCAGTCTATTTAACCATTCCAGTGATTCTGTGGTGCTGGGGTTAACTCATTGTGATTCTAATTTTCACTTCCCAGATAACTGAAGAGATTAAATAGCGTTTCAATGTTATTATACTTGGTCATTGGAAGTACCTACAGTGAAATATCTATTTTATGAAGTATTTGAGTGTTTTCCTAGTTTATTGTGCTATTTGTATTTTTGTTATTCATGAATAAAAGTTCTCTAGGTGTTCTCAACATAAGTCCTTTTCAGCATCTACTAGCTATTCTGTAAACAGCCTCCCTACTCTGTAGCCGTCTTTTCACTCTCTTCACGGTGTCTCTAGTGGTGTAAACTTTAACCTGCAGGTGGTTTTCTGTAATTTTTAGAAACACTTGTCCATTTTGTAGATTTTGTTCTGTTTAAACTGGAAAATTCAATTTGCGAACAACTTAACCAGGTTCACTGAATCTGCAGCATAATATAATTCCCTGAAATCAGTTATCTCTATATAACCCGAGGTGGGGTCCCAGTCTCAGAGATAATCAGTTTCTTGAAACAAAAACAAGATCCAGTAGCCAAAACTGCCCATTAGACCTTAAGGTAACCATGATTACAAATGGCTGCTAACCATCAAAAAGAAACAACCAGACATTACATAACTTCTGATGAAAATACATAGCACTTTCTGTGGAGCAGTCTTCCTAAAAACTCGTGTCTGAATACGTCAAACCTCAAGCTTTAACTATTAATTCAAAGGAAAATAAGACAGACAGCTTCAGAGGAAGCCTACTCACACAGAAACGATCCAAGAATGCATGATATCTAGAAGGATGCTAGCTAGAATATGGGATACCTGGAACAGATGACATGTAGGAACTGAGACATTGAGATATTATAAAATTCCATGTGAAGTGCAAGGAATCTAGAAATAGAAGACAGGAAGGGCACTGAAATTTCACCAGTTAATTCGAGGTTCTACATGAGTGACTCTGTGTAATTGGCAAAATGACAACTATTTCTACTTCTATTCATTTGCAACCGTGGGAATGTAATCAACAAAACACATGCTATGGCAAAGTGAATGGAACAGAGTTAGGTTCTCTAACAAATTGAGAAAAAAAATTCAGAAAGACATTTGAAAACATACCAGTCAATTTCAATGTGTGCACCTTATTTAGATCCTGCTTCAGACTGTAAGAAAACATTTATGAGATAAGCAGGTAAATTTGACTCTTAATGACTTTAAATAATTACTGCCAATGTTTTCGTGTGTGACACTGTATGTTTGTTTTTAAGAATCACTACCTTGTAGAGTTATGGACTGAAGAAGATGCTGATGAAATCAAACAAAATATTGCCTGCCTTTTTTTTTTTTTTCAAAATAGTGAATGAAACAAAATTGATCTTGAGATAATAGTTGATGAAGTCAGGTCATGAGTGCCTGGAAGCTCATTATGCTATACTACTTTTTGGATATACTTCAGTATTTCATAATAAAAAATTTTAAATGGTTTTATCTATGACTTGAGATCAAGACAACTGGTTTATGTGTGATGAGAGAGCACGCCAAAAAATATACCAATGATCAGAAAATAGAATATCATTTCTTAAATCTTCTACCTAAAGTCAAGGTTGGGGGGCTATTGCTAGATCTCCTGTAGTATCAGAGGAGGAGAATTTTAGAGATGTAACTCTATATTTCTCCAGAAGCAACAAAAGAAACTGGAGTTTAAGACCTGAGATGGGGTAGACAGGAATGAAGCTGACAGTCTAACAAGGCTGACAAAGTCAAGGTCTGACTTTGAACCTTGGTGACTTGTGCTCAGAAACATCTTAATGATAATTAGAGACAGCATGCTACTAAATCTGTTAGAAATAGGAGTGTTTGTGTTCAGAGAAAACATTAGTCAGTATTCCTTGAAGTTCATACTGGACCTGAAAGGAAGAATAGCTTTCAATGAGAAGAAAATCCACGACTAGTAGATAAGTTGAATCGACAAGAGATTGTCTTTATGTTCATGGCCCATTAGGTGAAGCTCTTAAAGTATGGACAGGATAAGTATTCATCATATTCTCACTGTATCGAAAAACATCTCAGTTAATTGGTTTCAATTATCATCTTACAAATGAAATGAGTTTTCTGTCTTTTTATTTCTGCATCATTCAAAACTGACCGGTTGTTAATTCATCAGATTTGCGAGATACATTTGGGAATTTTTAGCTTTAAAATACAAGACATGTCATGTCTTCAAAATCAACAACATAGATGATGAGAGGCCCCTGGAAAAATAAGGGAGACAACTTCTGAGTCAGGTGGCACTGAGATCAGGAGACCCTAGAGCTACAGACCAAGAACAATCTACCATGGATAGGGACAGCCTCAAAAGCCCAAGGTGATAGTTACCAATGCAGCTCCTCCGAACTGTAGGCTTGATGGGGATGAAGTAGTTTCTCACCCGGGCAACGCTGTGCTGCCTGCTCCGGGATGTGGAACGTGGCTTTATTTATTTAATGATGACCAATGAGTCTTCCAAGAAATGTCAGGGAAATCAGCGAGAATGTGCTCTTTATGAGGATTTCCAGCCATGAATCCAACGACATACATCGTTTTTTATTAAGGAAATCATCAGTAAATCCAGTCAAATGGATCTGGATCTATCTGGAAAGAATTGTTGGTAAGAGTGACACAGACTCAATTCTCCAGTGTGGCCAAGCTCACTATCCATCAAGGCACCGCAGCATGGTTAATTATAGGGAGTAAAAGAGAGAAAGATGTTGGGTCCAACTGTCTTTTTCACCTATATCTGAAATTCTCCCATGTAATAAGGAACAAAAAGTTTAGGTATGTCATTTCTCTTTTAGTGTATTAGTAATGAATGTTTAAAGTCATGCATGGAGAGAAAATTAATTTTATTATGCATAATGTGTACATTAAATGGACAGACAAATTCATACTAAGAAAATATTGAATATGAAGTATAGTTCTCACACACACACACACCCAAACACCATCTGCAAGTCTACAGAAAATGCATCACCCCACTCCCATATTCACTTTGAAGAGAGAAAAGTTCAGTAATGTAGAAAATAAAATTGATTTTAAAAAGGGAATTTAAGAGCTGAGTATTTACTGATATGAATTTTATGACACCCACATCATATAAGCATTATAAATACATTACAATCCTTATTATAGGTTCAGCTCCGTAGCTCAGTGGTTAGGGCTCCGGCCACATACACAGGGCTAGTGGGTTTGAACCTGGCTGGGACCTGCTAAGCATCAACGACAACTATAACAAAAAAAAATAGCCAGGCATTGTGGTGGGCACCTGTAGTCCCAGCTACCTTGGAGGCTGAGTCCAAGAGAATTGCTTCATCCCAAGAGTTTGAGGTTGCTATGAGCTGTGATGCCACTGCACTCTACTGAGGGTGGCATAATAAGACTCTGTCTCAAAAAAAAAATCAAACAAAAACTTTATTGTACAAGTGCCTGATCTGTCATTGTCATTTCCCAAAGTGAAACCCAGCTAATATAGCAAGTAAAAGAGCAAAGGATGATTAATAAAACTCAAGTACAAAAGGATTAAACAATATCCTCAAATGCAAATCAAACAAGAGTCATCATTCCAGACCCGTGTTTGGATTACTTTTATTATTTGCCACTTTATTAATTCCTCTGTATTCACCTGTCTTGAAATGTGGTCTGAGTTGTATCTTGAATTTCACTGTTTATAACAAAAGAACTTATTCCAGTTTTTGAAAACTATGGAATGATAAGGAAAAACTGAAGTTTTACAAATGTTTTACAAACATTATTTGTCAGTGTCTATTCTTTTTTTATGTCACGAGAATAGAACAGAAAACAGACAAGGACTTTCAAAACAATAATAATTATTGGTTATAATTTGTAACATTGCTCATTTGATCCCTGTGGCATTTGATTAAAATTTTGTGTAAACAAATAACTTGATAAAGCAACACGGAGGTGCGACGTGTATTTTGGTAGTACCTTCGTACTCCCACCAGATGGCAGTGTTCCCTGGCTCTTGGCAGCTACCCTCCAGCGTGGAGCGAGCTATTCATCGCGGATGAAGCCCTGACATTATACAGTATCTCTGCATTCGATTTGAATATGGGAAATCCGCCAGGACTCCGTGGCTCAAGGATTAAATGTCTCTCATTTCAAAAGAGACTTCTGTGGGCAGAGGCTTTTGTTTTTTCAAGTCATACAGATATCTTTAGGACAAAGGCTATTTACATAAACTTCAGGCTTAAGCTGAGCCTCTCAGGATGGCAGTTGGTACCTTCTCTTGATGTTCAGGACTCCAAGAGGCTGGTAAAGGCACCAGTGAATGTTTCAGCGTCTTGTGTTTCTTAAAACAGAGTCAAATAAGAAGTATTTAAATGCCACCCATATCTCAAGTCTTCTCATCTAATCTTAGCTCCTAGAATATTTACTTAAAACATTTTCATTTTTCTTGGCAAAGAGCTACGTAAATATATTTAATTTTACCTTTTTTAAAAAAATACATATGTCCCTGAGACATTTTGACTAATGTGTTATATTTGAGGGTTTTGCTCTTTAATTACATGGGCACAAATGTATCAGAACTAATTCAAGAATAAAAGGCTTGTCACAAAGATCAGTGACATTTGCATTCAGGAATTATAAGCAACTGAGAATTCATCAACGCTCTTAGCTGCTAGGAGAACCTGGATGCATTTTCTAACTTATTTATTTTAAATTTGCACCTCTAACAAATTCACACCCCTGACATGAATAGTGGACTGCTATTTCAAAACAGGAATTCACACACACAAAGCAGTTTATACTTTGTACAAGGTGCCTGACCAGGGAGAAGGAGGGGGGGCGTTAGGGAAAGAGGCTTCTCAGGGAAGGATGAGATGGGGACCTAGGGAGGTATATATGAAGTGGGATTCTCTCCTGATATGTAAGAGAAAACCACAAAGCTTGGCCCCATTAAAGTCTGGCCCTGGTTTGGAGTCTCATTCCCTACCCTCAACCCAGCTCAGTACAGTGCGGTGTGCTGCATAGCTAAAGAATGCAAACTATTTTTAATATGCATAAAATAAAGCAAGAGTTGGGACTTACTATAAATTTAAGTAAAAACATTCACTACCCAGAACTAAATTCACAGTCATCCATGGAGAATGAGACTGCAATCCAATTGCCAAATAATGTAGCATATGTGGATACAATCACGCATAGAAAAGGGGAATTTTCTGTGGATGGGGAATTTGGGGCCAAATTACTCAGATAAACAAGGCAACATGGAGAAGCTGTAGTATTATTTAGGGCAGTTGAAGACCTAAAAAGTTCTATCTTATTTTAATAGCAAGATGGTAAGTTTTTCACATAAAATTAGGGATGTCAATTTAACTTTTCTATTTAACTCCTTGATAACTCCTGTTTTATTGCCCACACGATAAATTCCAGGCTACCTCCTGTGACCTTGACGATTAGTCACAATTCCACTTCATGCCTCCCTTTCTGCGCTTTGCTCTGTAATTCCCCGGGTAAGACCTGACTTTGCTTATTTTCAAGTTCATCCTCCTCCCGAAAGTCTTTCTGCTTGTTCACCTTTGGAATTTCCCTTGAGTCCTTGATACATATGTGATGAATTAATTAATCACTTAAGTAACTCCTGGGAGGTTTTCTGACTAAACAGTTTCTGTAAAATTCCAAAATGCCCGGGAACTATATGACTATTGATATTTCCTTGGAAAGTCCTAGAATACCTGTGCATTCTATTAGTTATTAGTTTCCCAATGCCATTGTAGCAAATTATCACACACTGGCTGGTTTAATACAAAAAAAAAAATTTTATTCTCTAACAGTTCTGGAGGTCAGAAGTTTGTTATTGCTCAGCTCATGGCTGTGGCATTCGAGGTTGGCCTTTATCTTTACACCGACTTCTCTGTGTGTATCTCAGCTCCCTCAGCCTCTCTCTAACACGAATATCGCAATGGCATTTAGGGTCCATCTGTCCTCCATGACAAACTCCTTTCCTCAAGATCTAAAAAACAATCACATATTTTGCCATATAAGAGAATAAAGAGGCTCGGTGCCCATAGCACAGTGGTTAAAGCACCAGCCACATACACCGAGGGTGGTGGGTTCGAACTTGGCCCAGGCCTGCTAAACAACTGCAACAACAACAACAACAACAAAAACAGGCGAACATTGTGGTGGGCACCTGTAGTCCCAGCCACTCCGGAGGGTGAGGCAAGAGAATCGCTTAAGCCCAAGAGTTTGAGGTTGCTGTGAGCTGTGATGCCATAGCACTCTACCCAGGGTGACATAGTGAGAGTCTGCCTCAAAAAAAAAAAAAAAAAGAAAGAAAGAAAGAAAAGAAAAAGGAACAGAGAATGAGGAAAATTAAGAGACGTATTTTAGAGCTAGGTCAAAAGATGAGTAAGATGCCCAAGATGAAGAATGATGAAAACTGAATTTCATTTCCAAGGAATAAAACAGGTGAGAGGGAAAGAGACAAAGAGCAAGAGTGAACAAACTACGGGGCAAAAATTAACCAACGACTCCAGCTACCTCCGAGGGCTCAGAATAAAGGAAGAACCAGCCTATAGAAGGAGGACGTGGCCGTGTGAAACAGGGAAAGCCTTGGCAGCTTATTCAATGCTGCCACCCTAGAAAAAGTGCCAAACTTACAAATAAAATGATATTTTGCGTGACTCAGCAATCCATATTGTTTTACTGCTCTCATGCTCTAAGATTCCCCTAAGCTGACAGTAATAAACACAGGGTGATTTTCTAATGTCACTAACTGCAGGGCTCAGATTGAGCCGGGCATACAGCTGTGGAGCAGACAGACACCCATTCGCAATAAGGCATCTTGGGACTGGCTGGGGCCCATACTGATTTTCTCCAATATCGTCTCCAGCTGCCCCCATGGGCATGTAAGGACAAGGTTGGCAAAGAGCCTCTGGAGGAGAGAGCCCTGGAACTTGGAGCAGAGATTTTCCTCTGATTCCTCCAGGGGAAGAAGTAGGAAATTAATTAGAGCAGGAGCAACAGGAACCTAATTGGCTTTTTTCTGCTTTGTGGGTCTTTTCTGGGTGGGTAGGAACAAAGGACATTTACAATCATTTAAGTTCTGGAAACTCAAACAGCTTCCGAGCCCAAGAAGCTCAGTTCCAGTGAGAGAGTAGGGGAAAAGTGAGAATCATATTTGGGACTGATTCCAGAGTTGAAGGTACCCGTTTGTGACCACCAGTAAATGTTTCTTGTCAGAGAAATAGTGTGGAAGTTTGGAAGCCTCCAGTGGCTTTGAATGTTGGTAAAAATCTTTATTGGATATAAAGTCCAAACTGTTCATGGTTAGAGCCCAGTGATAAAAAAGAAATGCAGCGACTCTGATTTAATCAAACTCTGCATTGCCAGAAAGTGGTTCCTAATTGGTCTAAAAGCTCCCAATGTCATCGAAAAAAGTGACCGTATGTAAGGCCAATTTTGTTTTGTTGACTCTCTATGGAAGACACAAGAACATAAATAACGTGGCCTTTTTTTTTTCTTTAAAGCTTTACAAATGGTTGTGGAAAAGAAGAGAATTTATTTATTGAAGCAATCAGTGGTGAACACAGCATTATACCTCCAGAGAGCATTTATGAGTTACTCTGAGTCCACAATATAAACTATGAACCATTTGCTGCAATCTTTATTTTTTTTAAGAAAAAAGAAATAAGAATTTAGGGGGCATTTACAACATATATATTTTTATATCACAAACGCTCTAACTAAAATTCAAAAGCCTTTTTAAATTTTTGCTTTTGTAATCAAAATTTAAAATTTTTTCCATTTCTTTTTTCCCCAGTAGAGTATATACAGGGAGACATTTGCACGTTTCCTTGTCCACACCTGAAAAGTACTTAAATTTTATAGATACCATTTATAAGAGCCCAATAAAACACCACAAATACTGTAGCTCCGTAAGAAATTCAGTTTTAAATCTGCAAATGTAGTATCTAACTTCACTATATCACAGCAAATTGTGTTTTATAGACACAGAAGCAGCAAATATACAATACATAATTTATAACCATATAGGTAAGCTTACCACTTCCTCTAAAGTGGCCATTAAGTTTTCTGGTACATTTTCAGTACTTTTTAAGCATCAGATACCTTCAGTCTACTTTGAAATTAAATTATTATTTTTTAAATTTTTCGATGTCTCTTCTGATCTCGAAGCTAGATAGCTTGATAAAACAAAATAGAAATGCAAACATTCAGTGAATGAGGAGAATAAACCACCTAAAGATACATACCAGTTCCAAAATTAACTCTCAAGGCTTGAAGCACACAAAAAAATCTAAACACAAAGCATAGAGTGTTCAGCTAGGCATTTAGAAATGATTTATGGGGCAAGTGAGAAGAAGGGGAAGACATGAACCTTTATGAAAAATAGTATGGAGGCTTGTCAAGAAACCAAATGTAGAATCACCATAGGACCTGGCAATGCCTCTTGGGGTTGTGAATCTAAAAGAACTGAAGGCAGAAACTCTACTGGATACTCATAACCACTGTGGTAGTAGCATTATTCATGGTAGTCAAAAGGTAGAAGCAACCCAAGTCCATCCCTGAATGAATGGACAAAATGTAGTGTATATCATGTCTCCATGAAAATAAGACCTACCCCCCAAATAAGCCCTAGCAGGATTTCTATGCATTTGTTAAATATAAGCCCTACCCCAATAATAAGACCCTGCATTTCGGTGAGGAGCGGTAAGGAAGACTGGAATACCTTTTATCTGCCACAGCTCCTTTCTCCCAGCCATTGGCGCTTGTGCGGGTGCACATGTGGTAACCGGGTTGCAGGCATCCTATTGCACATGTGCGAACAGCTAGGGGAAAGGAGTTCACATCACTAGTGCTGGTCCTACCAACAAGGTGGGCTCCCCTGTCAGGTTCCAGAAGAAGAGGACTTCACTGTATTTGAATAAATGTAGATTGTTGTATTATACTTAATAAAAATATGACATCCCCTGAAAATAAGCCCTAGTGTGTCTTCTTGAGAAAAAATAAATATAAGACAGTGTCTTATTTTCAGGGAAACATGGTATATACAAAGGAATATTATTTAGACTTTGATAAGGAATGAAATTCTAAGGTATGCTACACTGTGGATGAAACACGTTATGCTAAGTGGAGATAAGATAGATACAGAAAGACAAATATCATATGATTTCCCTTATATGAGGTACTTAGAATAGTCAACTTCACAGAAATCAGAAGGTGGGGGGAGAAGGAAATGGAGAGTCATTATTGAAGAGTACAAAGTTTCAGTTTGGGAAAATAAAACAGTTGTGGAGCTGGATGGTGGTGATGATTCCACAACATGTGAATGCCCTCAATACACCAAACTGTAAACCTACATATTGTTACAATGGACATTTTTACATTATGCATATTTATACACAATAAGGTATTTTCCCACAATAAAAAGCATTATAAAGAGTATTTCTGGGTGGATTTTTCAAAAATTATTTAAAAGGTCAACATATGAAAGACTAAATTATTTTAGAAATAATATATAGCATTTGGAAGGTGAATCACTAAAGAAAAAGAGAGGAGGAAAGTGGGTTATTCTTCTGAGGAAGGTTAGTGCACTAATAAGGAAGTGGGTCAGAGAAGAATATTATAAGGCAAGAAGCATTAATAAGAGACTGTCCTGGGTTCAAACCATGGTATCTCCGTTCCAGCTACAGCTTTGCATCTGAGCTCCTTGATTTTAACATCAATCTGCTGGGATTAATCTTTGCTAATCTTCGGGGCCAGATGTGAAGTCTAAAGCCTGGGAAAATGCTGTCACACTCAAGCTTTCTCCCTCCCACCCAGTGCCAGATTACATGAGAAAGTCTTCTTGACATTTTTAGAAATGTATGGATGTGAATGGAATGAAGGAAAGAAGGTCGTGGTAGAAATATACTTGGTGTTTAAGAGGAGTTCAAGCATGAGATCTCTGGAAGAAGAGGAGAACAGATGGTGGTGTTCAGAGGATGTACCATCCAGTCCTTCAATGTAACGGGGAGAGAGTATAAAAGGTTTCTTAAGATAAGTCCCTTCAGAAAAATGTGCAAGCGTTTCATAGTCCCTATGGTATTCACTTTGTGAGCAGATGCTGAATTCAAACCAAACTACACACATCTCATTGTGCCCCAGGCTGTTTGACATATGTGTGATGATGAGAAAGAGGATGATTAAATCAATTCCTTTCATAAATCTTAACTCAAATTCTTCAGGTAAATGAGGCATCATAAAAAGCAAATCTTTTATTTAGAATAAGTTCTGTTGAAAATAATACATAAATAGTAGAAAACACGTCCATGCTTCCCAACATTATGCTAGTCACTTCTGTATTATGCCCTGAGGTATTTCCTTAGGTAAAAGAACAGATCTCTAGATTTTACTTCCAACAATATATTGCTATCCTTTAAAAATTTTTTGGCTCCGAAAAAAAAAAAAAGTAGTAGTAGAGATAAGTATTGAGATCTGGACAGAAAACTTTTGTTTTATTACTTAATAGACCAACTTTTAAAACGTCCGGCACCAGGGATGAGGATCAGAGAATTGACGACACCAGGAAATTACTCTCCAATAAGTTGACAAAGCTGCAAGTGTCTTTGTTGAGTTTCGAGTGTGGTCACTTAGTTTAGGACGTTAAAAAGGTGTTGAGCCCGTGGACATTTTTAGTGGAAACAGAATTTGTCTTTTATGGTCTTGCTCATTCTTCCCATTTCAGTTCCCCCCTTAGGGTCCTTATGTTGCCCCATATCCTTCGTGCTGGGTCACCTCCCAGAAGTAAGCAATTGAAGTGAATGGGAAGTGACTCACATACTGCACGCCCATGCTCACGGCAGCAGTGTTCACATGGCTAAGACATGGAGCAACCCAGACAGTCACTGACAGAGTAATGGATAAAGAATATATATATACACACATAACATTGTTTAGCCTTAAAAAAGAAGACCATCTCACCATTTGTGACAACATGGATGGATCTGGAAGACATCACACTGAATGAAATATCAGTCACCAGAGGACTGATATCGCATGAGTCACTTACAGGAGGTATCCAAAGTAGCCAAATTTATGGCGGGAAAAGGAATGGTGACTGCCAAGGGATGGGAGGGAGAAATGGGGTGTTTTTGTTAAATGAGTATAAAGTTATAATTATGCAAGATAAGTTCTAGATACCCACTGTACAAAATAGTAAATAAAATGTTATGTATTTCTTAAGAAGGTAGATCTCTTATTAAGTGTTCTTGTTGCAGAAAAAAGGGGGAAAGCCAGGATGCGAGGGAACTTTTGTTTCTTGCATGCCCATGTTCATGGCAGCCTTGTTCACATGGTCAAGATATGGAACAACCCAGACAATCACTGACAGAGTAATGGATAAAGAATATACACACACACACACACACACACACACACACATATATATACACACACATATATATGATGTTGTTTAGTCTTAAAAAAGAAGACCATCTTACCATTTGTGACAACATGGATGGATTTGGAAGACATCATACTGAATGAAATATCAGTCACCCAAGGACTGATATTGCATGAGTCACTTACAGGAGGAATCCAAAGTAACCAAATTTATGGGGGGAAAAAAGAATGGAGACTGCCAAGGGATAGGAGGGAGAAATAGGGTGTTTTTGTTCAATGAGTATAAAGTTATAATTATACAAGATAAGTTCTAGATGCCCACTGTACAAAATAGAGCCTATGGTTAATAAAATGTTGTGTATTTCTTAAGAAGGTAGATCTCTTATTAAGTGTTCTTGTTGCAGAAAAAGGGGGGAGGGGAAAGCCAGGATGCGAGGGAACTTTCGTACGTGATGAATGTTTATTACCTTCACTGTGGTGATGGTATAGTTGTATTTGCATATGTCCATATTCATCAAACTGCATATAGTAAATATGTGAGGTTTTATTATGTATTAATTATACCACAAAAAAGCTACAAACAGAACAAAAAAGAAATAAAACACAATGGAAATTCTGTCAAGATGGCTCTTGAGTTTAGAAATAGTAAAATAGAATCCTCTCTTACATTTCACAAAACAATCAACCAGGCTGCCCCAAACAGCACTCAAAGCTAACACAAATCTAATTGAGGAGAGCTTAAATTATTCCCCAACCCTTATGGAAAGCAATTTGGAAATAGATTTTCAGGCCCTTAAATATGAATGAACCCTTGACCAATAATTCTACTTGTGGAGAACACACCTAACTAATCTTAAATATAAAAAGCTTTAAAGAGAAAAATTAGAGTCACTTTATTGACAATCAAAAATACCCAAATAATGCAGAATAGCTAGGAAAATTGTGGTGAATCCATAAGGTAGATTTTAAAGTTGTCAAAAAAGATAATCTATAACATTTTTTTTTAGAGACAGAGTCTCATTTTGTTGCTCTTGGTAGAGTGCTGTGGTATCACAGCTCACAGCAACCTTGGGCTTCTTAGGTGATTCTCTTGCTTTAGCCTCCCAAATAGCTGGGACTACAGGTGCCTGGCACAATGCCTGGCTATTTTTTTTGTTGCAGGTTGGCAGGGGCCAGGCTCAAACCTACCACCCTCACTTTATGGGGTCAGCACCCTTCTCACTGAGCCAGAGGTGCTGCCCATCTATAACATTTATAAATATCTTTATGCTGTAATTTCAAAAGGAATAAAGCAAATGACAGTGTGGGTACCAACTACAAGTACTAGGCTATTGGTATCAACATAATATATTGAGTAACATACCCTGTGTGTGGATCTGAGTTCCAATTCTAATTCCACATATTCCTCTCTAGTATAACGGGAAAAAACATGGTACTTTAGGTTGGTTTCTACCAAAAGGATGAGTTAACTACTATCCAGACCAGGTCAATCTCCCATTGTTTGTTTTCATTTAGTTCTACAGTTATTGGATCACTGATAATTGACAGCTACAGGTGTACAAAATAAATAATAACCTGATAGGACACATACAATGACCAAAGACCTAGCCGGTGTCTAATAAGGCAAGAATCATGCCTGTGAATTCTCCTTGCCTTGAAGTAAAGAATTTAGTAAACCATACTTACATCAAAGGAAAATTTTTGACTTATCACTTAGACCTATAAACAAATGAATAGGATTCTCAAAGATTATCTACATTACTAGAGTGAAATTTAGAGGCATAAAAAGCCTGCTATTAATAGAGCTTTGAAACTTTGTTTCAAACTTGTATCCAGGTGTTTTTCTGTGTCTCCCCAAGTATTTCCTTTGCTGTGTTTTACTCTGAAGAATAATTATCTAAGAAATATCATTAGATTTGAACCACGTGCAAAAGCATCTCCAAAATATTAATGTTTCCATAAAGATATTTCATTTCTTTTTCACAGAAGTGTACCATAGAGGTGTGCTGCCTGGGGTTGGTACGACTTGCACGTCGTCAGGGAGGCAGGCTCATTCTCTTTCCCCATCATTTCCTTTCTCCTATCTGATCTGATAACCTCGACATACTGTCTTCTTCTCACGGCCAAAATGGCTCCTGCCCTCTAGTTATTATGATCACTCCAGTAACCAGCCTCCACCCCCCTTTAGGGACACTTCTTGGAATTGACACATACTATTTCATTTTTATATCTCATTTGCCGTATCTTTGTCCCATAAGCAACATAGCTTCAAGAGATGCTGGGAAGACGTGTATATCCTGGAAGTCATACTTTAAAAATCAGGGATTCTATAATACTAAGGAGGAAATAAAGAAGAGCAATTAGATTACACTCTCCACGCTCCACTGATTGAGCTAGCTGGGCAACCAAGAAGAACAATTAGAAAACTATTAGCAATCTGCCACCGGCACTGCTTTTCATTATATTCCTCTAGTACCTAGCAGAGAGCTTTGTACAAAATAAGTATATAAGAAATATTTGATTACTAGTATCTTTAAATTTTAATTCAACAGAGTTATTATTACATCACAAATTTGATAATATGATCTGAACGGCCAATCCTCGCTATTCATATCAAGTAATCAATCAAAGATGTGCTAAAGGATTTAATAGTGGTACATTGTATATATTAAAAAAATTATTTTTAATGCTGAAAAGAAATAACAAATGATCAGTAAGACTGATTATATACATTATAATATATCCATAAAATGTATCATGCATAAAATATGTTAGCTGTGTATTAATTTGGTTGAAAAGAGCTAGTTACCAAATTGAGCAGGGTGAAAAATGAAAAAGGATTCATTAAGATTATTAACTATTGAATTGTAGGCAAGTTTTGTTCATGTTCGCTTTAACTCCTTTTCAAACTATTTTCTGTATTAAGCATTTTTTGCATAACTTATCTGATGTTATTTTTTAAAATTACATTATGATATGTAACGTCAGCATCCAAAGAATAGAATCTTCATAATTTAAGCTCAATATTCTTCAAACCCTGACCAAAGGCTTCGTGAGGGACACAAGGAATCTCCACCTTACTCTTCCTGCAACCCATGAGTTTCTCTACTTTCCTCCCATTGATTTTATGAGACACCATCCCACATACACAAACCAAACACCCACAGAGAGAAAGCAAGTCAGCTATAAATGAAGAGAGGAGTGAGAAGAATAAGTTCCAGGAAACCAAAACACTGTTGAAAATATAATGATCCCCCAAAGTTACATGTTATGAAGACAGTATAGGCCAAAGAAGAGGCTCAGTTCTTCCACAAGTTTTTCTACAATTGGCACCTCTGCGAAACTGCTGACTGGCAGGCAGGCTCTGCTGTGAGGCCTGTGCTGGCCTCTTCTGGGTGGAGTGTGTCCGTTTGTGCTTATTCACTTGAAGAATGCCTCAGTCTGTTCTCTGTTGCTGGAACAGAATACCCGAGATGGGTCATTTATAGAGAAAAGAGTTTCATTTTGGCTCATGGTTCTGAACACTGGAAAGACCAACGAGTGGTTGCATATGACGGGCTTCTGGGAAAGGGGTGGGGGTGACCAAGCATGGAGCAAAGGCAGGAAAAGTCAGCACATGTGAAAAGCAGCAAAGCCCAAGGGACATCCTCCCTTCCCCACAGCCTGCTCTCACAGTCACTGGTCCGGTCCTGGAGAGCAGAACGCACTCACTTACTGGTGCAGGAATTCCTACAGTCCTGCTGGAGTGGCAGTAATCACTCTGAATGACCTAAGTGCCTCTGAAGGGCCCCCCTCCCAGGATTGCCACACCTGAGACCAAATTTCCAGCACATGAATTATGTGGGAGGCACGCAAACCACAGCAAAGCATCTGCTTTGCCAACACTCACAGTCCAGACCTAATGGACTCAGGGACATGTCAGGGACACTGTGGCACAGTGGGAATCTACTAACAAGGCTTTTTTTTGAAACAGAGTCTCACATGTCACCCTCGGTAGAGTGCTGTGGCATCACAGCTCACAGCAACCTCCAACTCTTGGGCTTAAGCCATTCTCTTGCCTCAGCTTCCTGAGTAGCTGGGACTATAGGCGTCTACCACAACACCCAGCTAGTTTTTGGTTGCAGTTGTTGTTTAGCAGACCTGGGCCAGGCTTATAACCTGCCAGGCCTCGGTGCATGTGGCAGGCATCCTACTGACCGAGCTATGGGCGCTGAGCCCACAAACAAGGCTTTTAATCTCAGTTATGTTACCACCACTACACGACCCTGGGAAAATGACAATTTCTCAGAAACTAGACTTCCAGGATAACCTATAATAATTACTATTCATGTGTCTTACCAAGTTAAAATTTGACATTCATACCGTAAATTCTTTCATCGTGAAACCGTGGATTGAAAACCAAGACTTAACTGTTCATTCTGAATTGTATTCTGAACTTTCCTTGATATCAGGCTAGACAAGGGATCAGGAGCTAACAGCCTGTCTATAAATGAAGAAATAGGATGAGACGAACTCTGAGGTCTCATTCAGTTGAACGTTCCACAATTCTTTGAGTAAAACCTCTCTAACAATTTCATGTGCCAGAATATTGCCTTTGGTAAAAATCTCCTCACAGTAACACCTGATCCCGCCCTGTGGATATTTTGCCTTTTGAATGTAGAGTTCTCTGTAGGGTGAAATCCATTCTTCTTTTATCTGGAAAGTCCCTAATTTTGAAGTCTGTGCCCCCCACCTTGTAATTTCTTTACCAGCTGTTGTTCAAACCTGACAGGAGCAAAAAGATATGTGGTGATTCTAAACCGACCCCACGCAAAGCAACTGAGCTCAATATTTATTCAACACCAGGATTGATCCTATGTCAAATGAACGAGGAAGATAAGTTTTTATGAAACCAGATACGAGATTATTATGCACCAGTAGCTTATTCTGAAAGAAAATGTAAAGCAGAAAAAAAGTTCATATTCATAAAAAGACTCACATTTTCAATTCTTTCTTAAGATTTTTGTTGTGTATTTCATATGCCTTCATAGGAAATGGCATTCCTAATGTAGCAGTGAACTTATAGGTAAATTTAAAAGTAATGCTATAACAGGACCAGACACTATTTAGAGAATTTACTAAAGGAGGCTAAAACTCCAATTAAGTAATCTTATTCTATAAGATTCACAAAGCATCACTGGGCCATAGGGTTAAATGTCTCCAGACCTTACTAGGCTGAAGACGAATTTCAAACCATAATATAGGCCTTATACCCTGGAAATAAATAGCTGAACTGAAAGTTTATTAGAGTAAAATACGGCACAGAAAATTGCAGCTAGTTCCATTGACCACTGTCACATCAAGTTATAAGTTTTGCAGAATATAAAGATAGATTTGGAATTTTGAGTAGACCAAGATATTAACAAAAAGTAACTTCTGTGGCTCAAAGGAGTAGGGTGCTGGCCTCATATGCCAGATGTGGCAGGTTCAAAACCAGCCCCAGCTAAAAACAGCAAAAAAAAAGTAACTTTTAGTAATATTTGCTGGGGCATTAATAAAAAGTCCTTCTGTATAACTGCTTGAGTCTGTACAGAATAGAGGCTTTATATTTCAAATCCTTTTTCTAAAACAGCATTAGTTAAAAGACCAAAGTATTAGAATTAACTATCGCTAAAATAATTTGTTAATGGAAACATGATATGAAAAAGTGTGAATAGGGACATCGACAATATAAAATGTGTGTTGGGAAGAAGTAGACTGTAGAGGTTCCATATGTGATCAAAATTAATTTTTATCAGCATGACATTGACTCTTCCAAGATGTCTTATGCAAGCTTTTAGTAAATACACAAATTATAAATAAAAAACTTTTAGCAAATACACAATAGTAAATAGAAAGGAAGCACAGCCTACTGCCATAAAAACCATCAAATCGCACAGGAGGACAGTAAGAGAGGAATAAAGGAACTAAAGAAGTCATTTCAGCTTCAAGGAAAAACAGACTAAAAGTAGAGGTAAGAAGGAAGATAGGCCATGCAGATGATAACCAAGAGTACAGAGGTGGAAATATATCACACAGGATAGGCTTTAAGTCAAAAACTGTCACAGGGGACAACAAAGACCATTATGAAATGATAAAAGAATCAATTCATCAAGAAGCTATAACAATTATAAATATATATGTGCCAAACATCTGAGCACCAAAATAAATATATTAATATTACTTATACGAACAGATTATACAAATAGAAGATTATACAAACAGTCCTCAATTTACAAAGTGGTTCTATTCCTACATTTGGATAAAGAGCTTTGCACAATTATTCTACAAAAGTATTCTCAATCATGTGTGTAGGCTTCTAGATTCTTCCACAATGATTGTTGTAAATAATAAATATTTTTAATTTTTTTTATTAAATCATAGCTGTGTACATTAATGCAGTCATGGGGTACACTGTGCTGGTTTTATATACAATTTGAAATATTTTCATCAAACTGGTTAACATAGCCTTCATGGCATTTTCTTAGTTATTGTGTTAAAATATTTATGTTCTACATTTAGAAAGTTTCACATGTACCCTTGTAAGATGAACCATAGGTGTGGTCCCACCAATCACCCTCCCTCCACCCATCCTCCCTATCTCTTCCCCTCAGAAAACAATACTTACTATAACATGTAAAACTCTGATATGTGTAAGGAATTGCAACTCAGGATGTTGTGACCCAGTGACCACATAATAGACCTAGATTCTTGCTATCTTTCTACTCCGCTATTCTTGGCATGCCGGTTTTGCCCACTGGTCAACTCTTGTGCTCACAAGATTCCTACCAGCAGCAACTCAACAAAATGCTTCTTAACTCACATATGTTAGAAGACATGAAAACTGTCCCTTGACCTTGATCAAATAATATAATTTCCTCCATTCATTCTCATTGGGCAAACTTGGATCATGTACTTATCTCTACACCAATGATGATTGTCAGAAATTGCCTTAAATTATTCAGAAAATAACCCCGGGGCTTAGAGTGAAGGTTTAAAAAGAGGGAAGAAGTTATATTAGGAAGACAGAAGAAAGCAATGCTTTACGGGCATTTAGAATGCAAAGGAATTTGGGATCATTAGTGCACTAAAGCAGTGGGTATAATAAACAAGAGATAAGCAAAGAACAGTGAATAGTGGCAACCGTTCAAATAAGAAAATTGTTTATAAATTATCCATTGACAGGGGGATGCTTATAATGTTTATAATGAAATACGCATGTAGCATTGCGTTTCTAAAAATTTTTGCAACCCACTGAGAACTTTCCAAGAAGTCACTTCAAAAATTATTTTAAAATTCTACTGCATCCATCCTTTGCTATAAAACTTCCTTTAAAAAACTATTTCACAGCTTATCATTTTGCTAAAAATTCTTCAAAGAAAAATCATGGTCTGCTGGAATGCAAAGCCTCTTTTCTCTGAAACTACCAGCATCAAAAAGACATGTGTGTTCAGAAGCATGTAATGCTCCAACACTGGACCTAACATCAGCAGTATCATCACCCATTAGATTTGGGCCCCAGAATTTGTGCAGCCCATGATAGGCACTGAATCCCTCAATTAAAAAAATAGTTAAACATTTTTTAATTAAAAGCTATAGAAAACTGGTTAGTTTGGCTTACCAAACTAAAAATGTTTGGGTAAGCTTCTCTGAGATAGTAACGGAGAAATTATTGAACAAGAAATGTGTGTAAAATGTTTCACATTTTAATTCAAAATATACATTTTTCCATCACCCTACAGAATGTTTGAAGTAACCATATGGAATATCAAGACCTCATTTTTTAACTTTTTTTTACTTTGGTATTAACTTACTATAACTTTTAATTGTGTGATGTACACACGTTTTCCACAATCAAAGCATAAGCAAAAAATAGTAACGTTCTCATTCTACATACTTTCAATGTTCAACCCTAACCCCTTCAAGCACAGAAAAGGATCCATGATATATAAGCCAAGTGTGCCATTAAATGATATTCTTTGGAGGAAGGAAGAGAGGGAGGGAGGGAGGGAAGATGGAAGGGAAAAGGAAGGAAAGAAGGAAGGAAGGAAGGAAGGAAGGAAGGAAGGAAGGAAGGAAGGAAGGAAGGAAGGAAGGAAGGAAGGAAGGAGAAAAGGAAAAGGAAAAGGGAAGGGAATGGAAGGAACAGAGGGGAAGGGAATACTTCATCATCATTCTCTTTAGAAAATTAAGCATCTTGTTTCAACACTATTTCATCTAACTTTCTAAAAATTCACACGTAAAACTATCAACATGCAAACAGACACTCATTTGCATTATGTTACAAGTACAACTGTCCAGAACTGCTGTTGGTTAAAAAGGAAACACACAAACATCTCATTAACTTGTAGATCAATGCCATAAGTGCAACCGTAAAATCATGGACAAATTTTACTATATTTCTGGTTATTACTAATCAATTGCACTTTTTGCGGCAGCACAGAAGATAAATACTATTGTATGACAGCTCTTAACAGAATGCTTCTGCGACCAAATTCAATTTCATTCAAGGTGACCATGTGCCCGTCACTTCTAATGGTTACTTTTGACAAGATGATAATAAAAGCAAAGAGATGAAAATGATGAATATACAAAACATTTCAAAAAGCATTTTGGCACTTTTAAATGAAGCTTCTAGTTGCTTTTTTTTTTTCCTTTAGCTCCTCTGTCACTCAACTGCACCATCCAGTATTTTTCACTAATTATTAACTATTTACTAATAAGACAGCTTCTTCATTTAGCTGAAGAAATAAAGCCGAGAGTGATAGTATTTTTTCTAGTATTTTAATACGCTATTCTAATTAATTCCAAAAGTGAGCTTCATCAGAATGTTTCACTGGTTAGCTCTGATGAGAGAGGAGTAATGTCATTTTGACTCCAAAAAGTGCCTCCTGTACGGTCCAATTAAACTTGGAACGACTTAGAATGACTTTTCAATTCAGATGTTTTCTCGTTAGAACATGTCTGCTGATTTGTAACTTTTGAGGCAAAAATAATAATAAACTAGTACCATTCTGTAATCAAAAAATGGAATTCTAAAATCCTTATTTTTTTTTATTTCATTTATTTTTTTTGTAGTTTTTGGCCTGGGCTGTGTTTGAACCCATCACCTCCGGTATATGGGGCCAGCACTTTACTCCTTTGAGCCACAGGTGTAGCCCCAAATTCTTATTTTAAAAGAAAAAGTAGGAAATAAAAAATGTCTATACTTCAAGTCAGAAACACATTCTGTCACACACAATAAAGCTTTCCAATAGAGCTTTCTTCTGTAATGATAGAAATCTTCTGTATCTGTGCTGCCTGTTACACTAACCACTAGTCACATGTGGCTATTGAGCACTTAAAATGTGGCTACTTCAAGTAAGTAACTAAATTCTACAAGTAAGTAGCTAATTTGAATTTAAGCAGTCCCAGGTGGCTGGTGGCCACATTAGCTATGAGGTATGGTATAACCTGTTACTGATTTCTGCAAGTATTGTTGGAGTTATTGATACTGTATCTACGCCTTGTATAATATACACATAAATTTATTCTTGACAAAAGTGGTCTAAGAATGTAATAAAGACACTATATGTTGAAGTACTTTACATGTAAAAAGGAAATTAATTCACCCATGCACTGATAAATACAGACATAGATCAAGATATATATTTGTATATATAAATAGGTAAGTGGCAGTGGCATATGTCACATGTCAGATTTCATTGGCCAAGGTAAGTCACATGGACAAATCTGATATCAGTGGTGCTGAGAATATTATTTTTCTTCAGCAATAACCTGGTAGAGAGATGAATCAATTAGAGTAGGGCAGCAATTAGTCTGACAATAATGCAATTTCTTGTCTGTAGATATAAATATGCATACTCAGATATACAGATAAAGATAGATAAATTATGTTCATTATAAATATATATGTATAACTGTATACACACATAGGGGTATCCACACACACATATGCAGCTTCAATACGAAAGAGATTTGAATTGGTTAACAATTATATATAACACCAACAGATTACAAAATTGAAGAACTAAGAATAAAGTAAAAATAAAATCTTGTCAAAAATAGAAAGTACGCCAAAATCAAATCCTATGGTTGAAAAGTTGGACTGTAAAGTGAGCTCCGAAGTTCCTAGCATCCCTAAAGAGGCATACACTTAACATAATGAATTTCTACCTTTATGTTACTCACAAGCTAAAAATAAATCAATTTTCCATAATTTATAAAGAAATTAACTTTAGTAGAGTAATAATTTATGTAAACACTATGTGATAAGTAAAAACAAAAAAAAAATCCTTTAACAATTACCTTGAGATAAATCCATATTATAAATACATATAAAAGGGCTGGCAAGAAAGTATCCAGAAAAATAGAGACCTACATGGCTGGATACTTTCTCAACAGCCCTCGTTTATACATATCACTACAATGAATAAATAGCCATGATGCCTAATAAGCTCTCAATAGATATTTATTGAACGAATAAAGGAAAAGCAGGAATTTCAAGTTTCCCATAACACCCACATAAGGAGTCACAATGTAAGCCAAAGATGTAATGCTAAAACTCAAAAAAGTAAAATATTTTCCACGAGAGGGCAAATTAATATTCACGTGTATTGAGATTTCTAATTCCGCGATTTAATACAAAGAACAATTTAGAGTATTTAGAGAAATAGATGAACTGCAGATTCATTCATGAAAGAAACAAAATTATTGGAGCTCTTTGTGAAAAGAAACTTGTACTTTACTGGGCAAGTAACATGGTAAGAATTATAAAAAAAAGTTTACAACACTGAGAATACAAAATAGTGGCTTTAAGGCAGGTATTTAGGCAGCCGGTGCATGCACACTTTAAGAATTTACAAAATACTTAGCTGACAGAACTCAATGCTAGAAATATTAAGAAGTTTTGAAAGAAATATGCTAGAGGACTGAAGTTGTATTAGATATTCTTTAAAATGGCTATGTACTACATAGAGGGATTGGTTACATTTTCAGAATTTAAGAAGAACACCTTTATTTCAATTAAGAAAGAAAAGGAATTGGCCATATAAACATAAATTTATACAGGAAAGTTAAGTATACTTTTAAATAAAGGGATTTGATTATAAGAAAATTTCTGATTTGTTATTAAACTTTCAGAACATAATGTAATGCTACCATAATTGTTAACCAAAGTAATCCATGTGTAATACTCATAGGTAAATTTTGAGGTCTGCTTGGTGAATATTGATACATACATAAGCTGATAGCACCAAAAATTGCATCCCTAACTGTAACTTCTTCCCTAATCACTGGACTCATACTACATGTAAATAATATTATTCGGCTGTCCTCTAATGGCTGCAGTTGGATGTCCAAATGGCATTTTAAATCGAATATATCCAAAACTTAATTCTTCACAATCCCCCCCAAACATATTTCTATACCATCCTTCCCTATCTTGGTAAATTCAGGTTCATAGGCTTGGAATCAGCCTTAACTCAGTGTCTCATATGTGTTCATCATTGAATTACACTGGCTCTATCTTCATATGTCCAGCATCTAACCACATTTCATTACATCCATCCCTGTGTCCCTGCTCCAAGCCACCCCACTCTCTTCAGAGAATTATTTAAAAGGCTTTTTGCATGATGTTTCTTTTTTTGTCTTTATTCTTTTATACTCTCTTCTCCATGGACAGTCAAAGGGATCCTTTCAAAATATAAATTAATTTATTTAACTTTCCACTCAAAGCACTATGTTGCTTTATGGTATCAGATCTTACTGTTTAGTCTTTCATCCATTTCAAGTTGATGTTTTATATATGATTTAAAACAAAAATTCAATTTCATTCTCTCTTTTTTTTTATTAAATCATAAACACATAGATCGTGTGCACATTAATGCATTTATGGGGTACAATGTACTGATTTCATATAGAATTAGGAATGCTTACATCACACAGGTTACTATCTACCGCATCTCGTTTACTTAATGCAAGGGTACATGTCGGTTCTATTAGTATAGAGTATAAATGTCTTAACACAATTTCATCCGCTTGAATGTGGACTTCCAGTTTTCTCAACATGATTTGTTGAAGAGATTATTTTTCCCCATTGTTCATTCTTGGAACACTTATCCAAGGCCAGATGACCATATATATAAAGTATAGATTTAATTTTGAGCTCTGCATTCTTTTCCATTGGGCTAGATGTCTGTCTTAAAAGAACTCTACTGTTTTGATTAGTGTGATGCCTCCACCTCTGTTTTTTCTCAATATTGATTTAGCTGTTCATGGCCTTAATGGTTCAATATGAATTTTAGAATTTGTTCTTATTTCTGTAAAAACTGGTACTAGAATTTTGATAAAGATTACATTGAATGTGTATATCACTTTGGTAGTATATATATTGAATATCATTTCTTCCAGACTTAAACATAAGATCTAAAAATGTAAAACTCCTAGAAGAAAACGTATTAGAAAAGGTTCTTGACATTGGTCTTGGCAATCATTTTATGGGCACAACACCAAAAGCACAAGCACAAAAACAAGAATAAACAAGTGAAACTATATCAAAACCAAAAGCTTTTGTACAGCAAACAATTATCAAAATGAAAATGCAACCTACAGAATGAGAGACAATATTTGCACACCCTATATATGATAATGAGTTAATATTCTAAATTCATAAAGAATGCCTACACTTTAATAGTAAAGACAAATAAACAAACAAAAACTGGTAACATGTTTTAAAAGTGGGCTAAGGACTTGAATGGACTTTTTCCTTAAATGGGCTAAGGACTTGAATTAGACATTCCTCCAAAGAAAACATAATAAGATACTGGGAAATACAAAATCAAAACTACAAGGAACTATCACCTCATACGTATCAGGACGGCCATTAAACAAAACAGAAAAGGACAACTGCTGGCAAGGATGCGGAGAAAAGGGAATCCAGGCACATTATTGGTGGAAATGCAAAATGGTGCAGCCATTATGGAAAACAGCATGGAGTGTCCTTAAAAATTAAAAATAACACTACCACGTCATCCAGCAGTTCCAGGATCCAGAATCCCCTTCTGTGCATTTATCCAAAAGAAATGAAATCAGTATCTCAAAGAGATACAAGTATTCCTAAGTTCATTGCAGCATTATTCAGAACAGTGAAGATGTGGACACAATGTCTTTTGATAGATGAAATGTTGCATATACATACAAGGGAACACTATTTGGCCTTGATAAAAAAAAATCAAACACGGAAATTCTATAGTATATAACATGGATGAACTGCAAGGCTAATTGTGCTAATTGAAATAAGCCAGTCCCTGAAAGACAAATACATGATTCCACTTACATGTGGCATTTAAAACAGTCAAATTTATAGGAATGGTGGTCACCAGAATTCTGAGGTGGAGGAATAATTGGGAAGTTACTAAATTAAGTTTCTATCTAGCAAGATGCATAAGCTCTAGAGAAATTCTGTACAACATTGGAGCCACGGTTAACAATATTATATTGTACAGGTAAAAAAATTGTTAAAAGTGTATAGCACTTGTTAAGTGTTCTTACCACTGTAGAAAAAAAATTTCTGTTGGAATCCTATCTTACTCAGAATAGAAATCTAAAATTATCACTGCTTGCACAATTTGGCTCCCTGCCAATTCTCAGATCTACTATCCCACCACTCATCTCCACTCTAGCCAGGGCTCAAAACTTATCATCTCGAGGTCTTCATACTGTCTCTTCTCTATACCTGGAAAGATTTTTCTCCCCCAAATAGATATGACTGGCTCGTTCACGTCATTCCTTGATCAGTCGTTAATTAAAACAACTATCACCAGCCCCATCATTTCCTTAGTAGTTTTCAGTACCCATCATGCACAAGAACTATATTTAGCCTATACAATTGACATTGACATTGCTTTAATCCATCTCCTGCTCTGTATTTACCTCTTCTTGTTGCCACTGTTCTAAGCATTCTTATGTAAATGGAATGATACATTCAGTGCTATCCAAGTTGCTAACTTTCATAAACTATGGAAGAAATAATAAACAGCTATTTATGTGCACTGGAGTAAAACAGAGATAAGCTTTAATAACTAGAGAACCATGGAGTCAACACACAAGTTTGAAGTAGTGTTTTCACTATTTCAAGAGAAGGGAGGAGAGGCAAGAGGATGCTTTCTAGTAAGCACTTTTTCAAACAATCCCAACCTGGGTTTGCTCATTTACTCTTCACTTTGAGACCTCAGAGCTAGTAAAATAAAAGGACTTGCCATGAACACCTCACAAAGGGAAAGTCGTTTTAGAAAGAAAAGATGAGCAGTATTATTTTAATTTAAGTTGCTCACCAGTGATCTTTCTGGGTGATTAAAGCAGTCTGGGTCCTTGATATGCATTATAATAGTGCTTTCTACCTTATGGAATGCTTTTACAGACATGATCTCATTCAATCATCAAAATCAAGGCGGTGGCTGGATTAACTAATTAGCGTATATATTTCAATAACATTTAATTTCAAATGCCCCAAAGAATTGAAAGTTGTTTGAGGTAGGTGTTTCTGAGCAAAACCAGGCTTCTGTACTATAGAGTCGGTTATTATTAGAAATGATTTTAAAACAAAGACAAACCAATAAGAACATTTTTGTCCTGACTTTGCTACTCTTCTTATGTATCACGACCCATGAAAAAATTGCCTTATCAACTTGCAAATGCTTTAAATACATTGAGATGACTTTCTTTACCTTAAATTTCATTCTGTCCTTATATCAATCTGCCACATCCACCTGGCACTTGAATGCTTGAAATGTGGCTAATTCAAACTGAGATGTGTTTAAGTATAATACATATACCAGATTTTTAAAAATTAAAAAATATAGATACTGTCTAATAATTCTATACTAATCACACCTAAATCAATAACACTTTATGATATTTTATAAATATCTAGCTAAAGTATCTAACTCAAATCAATTGAGTTAGATACTTTTCCTTTCTGTTTTTTCAATGTGGTTAATAGGAAATTTTAAATTACATGTATGATTCATCATCCTGGCTTGCATTATATTATTCTGGATAGATAATTCTGAGAGGGGATATAATCCACTAGTCTATTTATCTTAAAAGCTTGTTTATTGAGGTATAATTAAAGAAGTAATAAATGAAGGCATCTTGTTATTTATCAACAGTTTAGAAAAAAAGACACAGGAATGTAGAGGATGCCCAGAGCCAGAAGGCCTCTAAGATGACCTGCAGTTTGGGGGCAGACACTTGGGCAACTCATCTGCTGGTGTTAAAGCTTAATCATCCTCTGAAATCACGGAGAGAGAGCCCCAGTCTTGTGGCAATTCTTAAGCCCACAGTCATTGTCTAATATCCCCGCACCTCTCATGTACCATCTCAATAAATAGCTACCGGGGAGGTTGCTCAGGACTACTCAGCACTTAAGTTTAGCCCACCTCTTGCAAGCTGGTACTTCTAATCTGTGTCACGCCTGTTTCCTTAGTGGCCATGGGGACAGGGCGATAGGTGACATGACACAGGAAAATATGTAAAATATCCTGTATTAAAAAATTGGCAATCAAAATCTTTGCGACTGTTAAAATTTACTGAGTGCTCAGTAGGCACCTGGCCCTGTACGCACTTCACCACATTTAATACTTAGAAAACACCTGCAAGAGAGGGATGAAATCAGGACCAAACATGTTTCCCATATATTTTTGATGGCCATTTGCCAAAACTTAGCTTCTCTTTCTCTTTCATTTGGTCGAAGTGTGCAAACTTGAGCTTTTTTACTCCAGGAACTTCACTTTAATTTTGAGATAGAATTAAT
The DNA here is from genome assembly GCF_000181295.1 of Otolemur garnettii. Taxonomy (NCBI): domain Eukaryota; kingdom Metazoa; phylum Chordata; class Mammalia; order Primates; family Galagidae; genus Otolemur; species Otolemur garnettii. The sequence continues at coordinate 22,309,179 of NW_003852397.1, forward strand.
GCTAAAGAAACAGGTGGACATTGGAGCAGAATCCTGAGATTGAGGAGATGAAAATGTAAAAGGAATTACTTCTTAAGTGTATACATAGGTTTCATAGCCTCAGAGAAGATCTGGAGGGGACTCTAGTCCACAAATACCACCAGCCCCCAAACTCCTTAACTATTTCAGACCCTACTTCCTAAAATAATGCACTTGGCAATAATACGGATGTAGGACAGGCGTCATGGTGACAGGTGTCATGGTGAGATGTTGCTTGCTGGCATTACCTGGCCTAAGAAGTAGGGATCACTAATAGTAGCCCTGTGGCTCAAGAACAGCTCATGCATCATCTTCCCATTCCTCTCTCCAATCTATGATTAGATTATTGGGTGTCTGGATCATTTTACTTATTGCTCAAAACAATCACAAACTATTGATGGGGGGGTCAGGGACATGTAAAAACAAACCATCCCTGACCCCTCCGCCCAATGGTATTAAAATTTCCAGAAGGTATTCAACTCTGCTTTTCTTGAAAAAATAAATTTAAATGTTGTTGTGTGTTTCATGCCCTCCCCTCCTTCCACATTATCCTGAAGTTAGACCCCACCAACTGCAGCAGGAGTTTATGTTTCATTTTGTTGTGATGTCTCTATTTGTATGGGCTACCACCAGGGAAACCTCATTAACTGTGAATTCAAAAGCTTCAGATAAACTACAAGCGCCCCATAAATCTAATCTTGTTACAGGAGACCCTTACATTCTCAAAGATACTCCTTGAGAGTATCTTTCAAGAGTTCTCAACATCAAACATATTATTATAGCACATAATTTCTTTCTTAAAATCCAGTAATGCAGAATGAAAGAAAACAGAAATAGTCTCTTCAGAGTCTCAATGTGTTTCTTCAAATACAAGGCCAAAAGCAAGTAGAAAGTTATTTGAAGGATAAGAATTGATACTCTCATAGACCTCTTCATCGCTCATCAACTTGAACAGTTGGCTATTTTCTGGGAAATATTTCACAAAGCAACAACATTTTCATCATGTTAGGAGCATAACTACACCGAAGGTGATGAACTGCCATTTAGGTTTGTCTAAATACACCCTGTAATATTTACACAATGAAAATGCCTAATAATGCTTTTATCAGAACGTGTGCCTGTCACTAGGCAATGCAGGACTGTATTCAAATGCCAACAAAACAATACAATATTCCTTGGGAAAATCTGCAATTACTCTTAAATAAATCTTTACTGATTTGTTGTATGACTAGAAAGATAAGATTATTCACGTGTATTTCAGTGTTTGTTCACTGATGATTTTAAGGAAACAGTGCCTATATCTGAGATAATAAAGGGTTTTCTTTCGAATTTAATGGCATAAAGATCAAGGTCTTGCGGTCATCCTCCAGAAAAAAGAACTTGGATAGGATGCTTCATTTCTATACAGCCAGAGTCACCCAAATGTCTTCGTATTTCTGTCATCCAAAGACTACACTTTCTTCCCCTGTAGCAAGCATGCTTGCCAACAGATTCCCATTCTTATGGCTCTTTCCTGGAAAACAAAGTAATACCTTGCAAATCCATTGTCATTATAATGCTTACACTCACCGAAAAATCTAAAAATGTAAGTAGTTCTGGCAAATAATTTGGAATAATAAAATAATAATTACTTATTGACACTTAGGTAGTTCACTAAAAATAAAGAGTATACAATCTTGAAGGAATTCTTATTTTACAAGAAGTTAAAATTTGTTTATTTGACTTTGTTTAGCTCTGCCAGTCATGACCTACTTACCATAAAAATGAAGTTATGTTAAATCAAGCTGATAGCCCTGGATAACTTCCAGAATAAAGATATGCTAACTCAAACTAAGGACCTAAGGGAATTTATTGCTTGATTTTGTGCTAGGAAAATAACTAAGAAGGTGGAGAGAATCCCAAGGTTTTGCTGATAAGAGAACAGAATTTTGCCCTAGAATGCATTCCCTGTGGGAGTAAGGCAAAGAGTGTGACTCTTTGTAATAGTCCCAAATAATTAAGCTAATATGGAAGCACTGAGACCTATTGGACAGTTTTTGGAGTACCAGTTTATTAAAGAATCACTATTTCTGATCATCATACATACTCCCATACATTTCAGCATGGCAAATATGCCAAGATCTAATGCTAGAAACTTCCAAAAGAAGAATTTATATTTTTAGAGCATATTTGAGCTTCTTTGCCCCATTTTTACCATCAAAATTAGAACACTGTTAAAAATATTTAAAGATCTTAAATACTTCACATTTGAAAAAATTATCTGTTTTTATTTGACTGATAAGCCACTATAAATCTAAACTTCCGCTAAAGGATTTTAAAAAGATCTTTTCATGACAACAGGAAGATTATGGATATTTTCATCACATACATGTCATCTGGTATCTTCTTTCCCGCCAAGATCTAAAAATGGCTTAAACTGTCACTTAACTCTGCAAAAAGCAATCTTAATAAAGAAGCCTAAAAACCTAAAGAATAATAATACAGCAACAACTTCACAAGAGTCTAATATTTTCAAGAGCAACTACCACATTTAGCCCTGTGGGCGAAGATGATACACTTCCTCCCACTCCCCAAATACACTCACTGATCTCCATAAACCCCCACAGTCTCCTCTCCCATCCGTATTGAACTTTTCAGTCCAAGATTACATCGTGTAAATCCAATCCAGGTGCAGTGGAAGCTAATAGGGTGGAGTGGAGGGCTCCTTTTAATCAGATGACCATTCCATGAAGAAACGAGCTGTACGCCTCCCACATCCCTCCCTTAGGATAGGGAGACAGGATCAGGAGGCCCACGGTAGACACCTCCATTCAAAAGGTGGAGAAACAATGTGACATTGCAGTCACTGGGCTGAGATTTCTCTCAGATGGGTGTTTGTTTTCAACAGAACATCTTTAAAAGGGAAATTTTTAAATCTAATGAAGTTTAATTTAACATTTTTTAGTAGTTCATGTTTTCTTAAAAAATATCTTTGCATTTTCAAATTGTAGAGATGTTTCTCCTGTGTTTGTTTCAAAAATTATATAATTTTAGCTTTTTAACTTAAGTCTATGCTTTACTTTCATAGTCTTTATGCATACTGCAAAGTTAGGGTTGATGTACATTTTCTTCCAACAGATACCAGGTTGTTCCAGTACCATCTGATGAAAAGTCTATCTTTCTCCATTGAATTTACATTGGTGCCTTTGTTGAAAATCTGTTGACCATTTATATGTTTTTCTAGACAGACTACTTGTGAGTCTTTATTTTTTTTATTTACTGTGACAATTCTGCTTTTTAGTTGGAGTATTCATCCATTTACATTAAAGTGATTATTAATGTCTTTGAGTTTCAATCTAATACCTTGCTTTTTCTTTTCTAGTTCTTCCATTGTTACTTTTTTCATTTCCTGCTTCATGTTAATTGCAAATATTTTAGGATTTTGTTTTGTCTTTATTAACTTTACTTCTTTCATCTATTTTTAGAGGTTGCTTTGGGGTTTATACTATTGATCTATAATTTTGGAAGAGCTTTTTAAAATAATAGTATGCCATTTTCAATCTATAGGCCATCCTTCACAAGACGACCTGCAACTAGTTCAGAATTTTAACATACTTCATATTTTTCAGTGAAAATTTGCAGTACTCAAAATGTAAAACCAAGAAAAAGATTTGCCATATGACAATATAAGCTAATAATTACTAAGTACTTATTGAGACAACTATATTTTTTAATAAAATATAATTCTGGCTGTTTGAGAATAGTATGCTAATTATTATTTTAGACAATGAAAACTCTTTTTTAGAGCCAGATTGAGAACTGGAAAGCCAGTGCTAATTACCAGATGCTGGATTAATACCATTATGGTTGGATTGTACTCTGTTACCTTCAAATTCTTCAATGCTTTCATATTCAGCTAAGTTTGAGCATACAATTTTTATTTGTATGAGAAAAGGGGTGGTTATTTGCTTATCATTTTAAAACTGTGACTTGGGCTTTCTGAACAGGATAATTCTTTAAAGATTGCTTTTTCAGTTTAGAGCTATCGATATCCAGAATTCTATAATTATCCCTGCAGGAGTCACGAAGTTCCTTAATGTGTAACTCATAAGAATCTATTCTTTGTGAAATCAAGATGGTAGAAATACTATTTTATTTATTACTTCAAAGACTGGACCTTGACATATACACAAATGCAAAAACACTACTGGGTTGCCCTCCAGAATTTTGTTCAGTGAATATTTACCTACACTGAATGTAGAAATTTCAATGTATTCTTGATCCTGGAAGAATTATTGAACAAGTAAAGTAACAATTGTATATTTTATATGTGTGTTTGTGCATGCATATGTCTATCTTAAAACCAATGCTTGGAAGTAGCAGACCAGTCAGCACTAACAAACAGAAGCAAATAAAAATAAGGATGTTTTATGATAATCTTCCTTATACCACAGGGTAAAGGAAAAGAATTTAGTATGGAAATGAATTTTTTAAATAAGTTAGCTTTCCTCCTCCCCAGTGGTAGTTTTGTATATAACCAGTGAACATCTATTTCCATTTTTTTATTGTTAATCTGTATTTTTATATTGAAAATACATTTTCTGTAGACAATATGTAGTTGAGTCTTTATCTTTTTTAATTCAGTCTGATAATTTCTGCCTCTTATTGGAGTGTGTACCCATTTATATTTAATGTTATTACAGATTTCACCTCTTTGAAGGAAGGTACTTATGAGACGCACTTCGAAGATTTCTCACGTTTAAGCTTTTTTAATTTGCCCTCCTCTTTAGAGCAGGCAGACTATTAAAGGTATGCCATGACAGTGATCCTTTTTGTCATATATAAACCATGTGTTCATTAAAAAGAACTCACCAGAGCATAATGTTTCATTTTCTTTATGTGTGCAGTTTTGCATTTAGTTTTAGTAAGGTATATATGATGGTACTTTATCCAGCCAGACTACTTTGAAGTGTTTATTAAAGTCTAGTCCTAAAAGTCATTCAAACAGTTTTTTTTTTCTGTAAAAATGTGGATGGAATTGGAGAATAAAGAGACAATACCCACTGAGTTGTTTGAACTTGAGCTTTCGTTTTATGGTGTCAGTTTTATTACCTTGCACAGGAGTAGATTCATCTAATTCTGAAGCTACTTCCTGTTATACATCCACAGGAGGTACATACTGAGTTATTACAAAATTCTCTCTCTCCCGAGAAACAGAGGCAATGACCCCACAAAAGAATATTTCTGCAGAAAACTGAAATACAGACTGCCTACATTTGGTGATCAGTCAATCTGTCAAAATGATAGTTACTGAGCACATTCGGGTTCAGTATATTCGTCTAAGTGCCTGATGTCTCTTATTCTTGACTTTATCATCCTTTAGAGGGAATTGAAAGTTCTTCTCCTGACTGATCCTTCCTTAGGCATTAAACAATGATAAACTCAGATACATTACCTTCACAAGTATCTCCACCTCAAACTTTCAGTGACTTAATATCGATTTTGAATTTATTTATGCATTATCTTCCAGGGAGGGAAACATACACGTAGATTTTTCAAGTCAATATTGAGAAGAGATGATTAGGTTAACCGTGTCTTCTGGATGTTTCCAATTGTATTAAATCAATCATCAATGATAATGTTACTCATTTATTTTTGCTCATTCATTAACCACATAAAATTTTAAGCCACTGAAAAATATGCTGTGCTCCACAGAATAAAATACTGTTCCTTAATTGAAGGTCCTCAGATGAAAGACAGTATTTCTAATGTAATGTAATAATTACTACAATAAAGACATGGCATGAATTTTGCTCATATTTCATTTTTCTCTGAAGTAGTGGAGTCTGTCAATCTGCAAATCAAATTAATTAAGCTGTAATATAGAAAAAATTCCATATCTTCTCTGACCTATAGGTGCTTCACTATTGAGAGGCATTTAGAAGCAACCATTGTAAAGCTTAATTATATGATTATATATAATTTAAATTTTACTAATAATTAGTAATAGTTCAAAAACATCATTTTCATTAAAAATAGAAGATACATTTATCCTGTGGTAATTTTCTCCATTAAAAATTTGTCTTCACAAATTCTATTTCCCCTTCCTCCAACAAAATCTTGACTCTTTTTTGGGCGATATCCCTCTCTTTAATTAGACCACATAGCCTGAATGAAGTACATGCCTGTCTCCAGAGTGGAATGGGTAATATTGAGTAGTCAATAAGCACATTATATTCTCTTGGACACACAAACACACACACAATCAGTGATTCATACATGACCCAAAGCAAGCCAATAAGGAAAAACAAAACTCAGTTTGGTGGCTTCTATTTGCGTCATTTCCAGAACAGAGTATAAACTGAATGTCTTGATGACACGGCTCTGAAGACACTGGGGACAGCGATGGAACTATAAACACAGAGTTGGTGGAACTGAGATGGATCCTATGATCAGCTCTTAGTCCCACTAACCCTTGGACTTCTCAGTATACATATGTGTGTGTGTGTGTGTGTGTATGTGTATGCATACGTATATAACTGAAGCCTATTTGAGATGAATATTCTGTCATTAACAAACCAATAAGGTTTACCAATAAAAGCATTTTAATTTCAAATAATCAGATAATCAGATAGCAAAGGCAATCATGCTATCTATATCTGTCTATTTATCTAATATTTATCCAATATTCATGGTACAATAAAAAATTACACAAAATTAAGTCAAACCTTTGGTTCTTGAGAAATAAATTCTTTTTTTTTTTT
>NW_003852397.1:22316659-22318690 GCF_000181295.1 Otolemur garnettii
AATCTCACTGGAGTTAGATGATATCTCAGAGTAGTTTTGATTTGCATTTCTCTGATGATTAAGGATGGTGAGCATTTTTTCATATATCTGTAGGCCGTACGCCATTCTTCTTTGGAGAAATTTCTCTTCAAGTCCCTTGCCCATCAAGAAATAAATTCTTTTTCTAGATTCATACACCTAATTAGAAAGGCGTTATGGAATGTATTTCTCTTCTTTAAACCTGATTTGGTATAATCTTTATAATATGAAAGGATTTTTTAAAAATATATTAAAATATTTCAGTTCCCTTTTAAAGTTGAAGAACAACTGATGAACCAGTATAGCCATCTTTTCTGCCTATTCAAAGATCGGAGCCTTAAGAATACTAACACATATACACCAAAAGAAATGTACGGGCCAGATACGGTAGCTCACACCTGTAATCCCAGAATTCTGAGAGGTTGAGGCTGGTGGATTGCTTGAGCTCAGGATTTTGAGACCCCCATCCCTAAAAATAGCTGGGTGTTGTGGTAGGACCTGTGGTCCCAACTACTTGGAAGGCTGAGGCAAGAGGATAACTTAAGCCCAAGAACTTGAGGTTGCTGTGAGCTATAATGTCACAGCACTCTATAAAGGATGGCAAAATGAGACTCTCTCAATAAATAAATAAATAAGGTGGAGCAAGGTGGCAGACCAGAAGGATTGTTCAGCTGAGCTCTCCCAGTACAACGAGGGAAAAAGAGAGAACCCAGTCATACCTGGCATGGGGACCTTGCCTGGAGTCATAGCTTAAGAAGCACAGTGAGGAGGTAGTGAATTAGATACTGTGTGTGATCTCAATCAGTGGAAATCTGACACATTAAGCAAGTGATTGTTCCTACTAGGATTGTGCCCTCTATGGATGTCTTGGATGGAAGGAAGCCTTTCCAGAGTTTTCAGTTTTAGGGAGAAGCTACGAGTTGAGTGGAAAGCTTGGAGGAGTGGGGAGACTCAAACAGTACACAGCAACCAGAATTGAATATCAGTTGGAGTGGATTGGCCACTAGTTTGGTGGCTTTTGAGTCAGCCATACTGTGAAAGTTTCAGCAGCCATGGGGCTGCCATCATGGGAAGGTCATGAAATGGTCTTAGCAGGGGCCTAAAGCACAGCCATCTTAATTCTGCCTGCCGGGACCAGAACTCCATTCTTGGCTGAGGGACTCTGCACCCCATAGGGACTGCTGTCAGGGGTCACTGTGAGACTAGCCCCTAAAGGATTCTGGAGAGCTTTAAGATCTCAAAACTGCAGGCTCTGAATGCTGAGGAAACAATCAGGCAATCACCTAAGGAAACTAAGTTAGGAATAAGGACCACAGAGGTTGTAAACTGTGTTCTCCATCTCCTAAGAAAACCACAGTGCCACCTGGTATCCCAGCAACATATTGCAATATATATATTGGAATAGGAATTTCTGCTATATATAATTTTTTTCTACCTTTTTTTTACTTTCTTTATTCTTTATTATTTTTTTCTCCTCTTTTCTATACTGCTGAGATTGCAGCAGTTTTTGGCTATTTGAGCTTTTGTTTTGTTTTGCTGAGTTTTGTTTTTGCCAATTTGTTTGGATGGTTGTATTCTCCACTTCCATTTTTACTTTCCTCAAGAGCAAGGACTCGTGTATTTTTGGTCACAAGGAAGAATTTGGCTATACTAAGGCTGATTTCAAGGAGTCCTCCCAGTCCCTCAAAATCTTTGAATTATGAGCAGCCTGAACACTGTGCCAATCAATACCATTTTTTTCTATCATTCTCATTATTTCTTCCAGTCCTCATTCTCTCTGCTTCTTCAATTCTTTTTTTTCATCCTCCTTCCCTTTTTTCTTTTTCTCTTTCCTTCTCTTTTATTCTCTGTTTCTTTTTCTCTTGTTCCTCCCTCCTTGCACTTTACTCTTCTCTTCCTTTTGACCTAAACTCTAAAACAAGGTAATTTGAAGCAAAGGAGGAAGTGAGAAGGTAAAAGGAGGACAATGAGGTGAACAGGCAGAAAGAACACATGAGGAGGAACCAAAAAAAA
>NW_003852397.1:22318794-22402223 GCF_000181295.1 Otolemur garnettii
ACTTAATGGATTTGACAGAAAGAGAATTTAAAATATGGATGATAAAGATGATGAAAGGAATGGATGAGAAAATGGAAAGAGAAAACCAAAAGCCAGATGAGTGATATGTATAATACAGAAAGAATATGGCAGAACTTAAGGAAATGAAAGAGACAATCAAGGAATATAAAGATTCAGTAGAAAATATCAAAAATAGGTTAGACTACATAGAAGAAAGAATATTAGAGATGGAGGATAAAGTTTTCAAGTTAACCCAGGTAGTCAAAGAGGCAGAATAGAAGAGAGAGAAAGTAGAATAGGCACTTAGGAAATTATGAGACTCCGTAAAGCATTAAAACGTATGAATAATAGGGATTTCTGAAGGGGAAGAAGATTTTCCCAAAGGAATGGAAGCCCTACTGGAGACTATCATAAAAGAAAACTTCCCAAGTTTTGCTAAAGATCCCAACATACTCCTTTCAGATGGATATCAAACCCTGGGTCATCTTAACTCAAACAGAACTTCTTCAATACATATTGTAATGAATCTGTCCAAAGTGAAATGAAAAAAAATTCTATAAGCAGCCAGGAGTAAGCACCAACTGACCTACAGAGGCAGAGTCATTAAGATGACAGCAGACTTTTCAATTGAAACCTTCTAAGCCAGAAGAGAATGGCCATCCACCTTAAACATTCTTAAACAAAACAATTTCAGTCCAAAATTCTTATTCTGCTAAGCTAAGCTTCAAAATTAATGGAGAAATCAAATATTTTGCAGAAATATAAGCACTGAGGAAATTTGCCACAATGAGACCATCTCTACAGGAAATTGCTAAACCTATTCTCAACACTGACCATCATAATGGACCACCAGCAAACTAAATACCCAGAAGGTAAAGGTCAAAACTTAGCTTCCACAATAATGCAAAGGTTAAAACTACTCAACAGACTTTCACAAAATAAGATGAATAGAACTCCACCATACTTATTAATTCTTTCTAATAAATGTCAATGTATTGAATTCAACACTGAAGAGGCACAGCCTGACTGGATAAAAAAGGACAAGCCATACATATGTTGTCTCCAAGAAACACACCTAGTCTTGTAGGACATATCAAGATGTAGGGTTAGGGGATGTATTTCAAGCAAATGGAAATCAGAAGAAAGGAGAGTCTGCAATCTTATTTTCAGATTTAAAGCAACTTAAGCAGATTTAAAGCAACTTAAGTTAAGAAAGACAAAGATGAGCACTTTATAGTGGTCAAAGGCATGATAAAACAAGAAGGCATTTCAATGTTAAATATAATGTTTCCAGATTTATGAAACAGACCTTGATGGGTCTGAGCAATATGATATCCCATAATACTATAAAAGCCAGGAACATTATCACCCCTCTGACAGAACTGCACAGATCCTCTAAACAGATACTAAACAAAGATACAAAGGAATTAAACATGATCCTACAACAAATGAGACTAACAGACATATACGGAACACACAACCCAAAGCTAAAGAATACACATTTTTCTTATTAGCCCATATTACACACTCTAAAATAGACTACATCCTAGTATATAAATCAAACTTCAGCAAAATTAAAAGAACAGAAATTATATCTTGTATATTCTCAGACCACAAAGCAATAAAGGTAAAACTCAACTCCAAAACAAATATTCATCCTCACACAAAGACATGGAAATTTAAAAATCTTATTCTGAATGATAGTTGGGTTCAGGAAGAGATAAAAGAAGAAATTCTTAAACTCCTCAAGCATAACAACAATGAAGACACAAGTTACCCAAATCTATGGGATACAGCAAAAGTAGTTGTAAGAGGAAAATTTAGTGCATTAGACAGCTACATTTGAAAACCAGAAAGAGAGCACATCAACAAACTCATGAACCATCTTATGGAACTGGAAAAAGAAAAAAACAATCTAATCCCAAACCCAGTAGAAGAAAATAAATAACAAAATGTAAATCAGAGATTAATGAAAGTAAAAACAAAAGGATCATTCAGAAAATTTACCAAAAAAGTTGGTTTTAAAAAAAAAAACCAGAAACAGAAAAGTAAAATCTCCCAATCAGAAATGATAAAGGGAAAAACACAGATGCCACAGAGATACAAAAGAACATATCTGAGTACTATAAGAATTGCTATGCCCAGAAATTTGACAATATGGAGGAAATGGATCAATATCTGGAATTATACCCTCTCCCTAGATTTAACCAAGAAGAAATAGATCTCTTGAATAGACCAACTTCAAGAACTGAGATCAAAGAAATAATAAAAAAACTCCCTTTCCTCCCCTCCAAAAAAAGCCCTGGTCCTGATGGCTTCACAACAGAATTCTATCAAACCTCATAGAAGAGCTTATACCCATACTGCAGAAAATATTCCAAAAACCTGAAAAGGAAGGAACCTTCCCCAAACATTCTGGGAAGCAAACATCGTCCTGATACCAAAACCAGGAAAAGACCCAACTAAAAAGGAGAACTTCAGACCAATTTCACTAATGAATATATATGCACAATTTTTCAATAAAATTCAGGCCAATAGATTACAGCTACACATTAAAAAACCATTCATCAAGATCATATAGGTTTCATTCTAGAGATGCCAGGCTGGTTTAACATATGCAAGTCCATAAATGTAATTCATCATATCAACAGAAGCAAAACAAAGACCATATGATTCTCTCAAAAGACTCAGAAAAAGCATTCAATAAAATTCAGCATCCTTTTCTAATTAGAACACTTAAGAATATAGGCATAGGTGGCACATTTCTTAAACTTATGGAAACCATCTATAATAAACCTACAGCTAATATTATACTGAATGGAGTAAAACTGAAATCTTGCCCACTTATATCTGGAACCAGATAAGGTTGTCCTCTATCACCACTACTATTTAACATAGTGCTGCAATTTCTTACCAATACAATCAGGCAAGAGAAAGAAAAAAAGGGCATCCAAATGGGAGCAGAGAGGGTCCAACCCTCTCTCTTTACAATATAATCTTATACTTAGAGAACCCCAAAGACTCAACTACAAGACTCCTAGAAGTGATCAAAAAATCAATGAAGCAATGTCTCAGGATATATAATCAAGGTCCATGAATCAGTAACCTTTGTATATGCCACTAATACCAAGATAAGAAGCTAATTAGTGACACAATTTCCTTCACAGTAGTCTCAAAAAAAATGAAATACCTAGGAATATACCTAACAAAAGAGGTGAAGGACCACTACAAAGCAAATTATGAAACCCTAAGAAAAGAAATAGCAGAAGATATTAACAAATTGAAGAACATACCATGTTTCTAGATGAGAAGAATCAACATTGTCAAAATGTCTATACTTCCCAAAGCAATCTATAGATTCAATGAATCTCCATTAAAATACCATCATCATACTTTCAAGATTTGGAAAAAATAATTCTTCATTTTGTATAGAACCAGAAAAACCCACAAAGCCAAAGCAATTCTTAGTAATAAAAAACAAAGCTGGGGTATCACCCTACCAGACTATATTCCAAGGCCATGGTGATCAAAACAGTGTGGTATTTTCTCACCAAAATAGAGTCATTGACATTTGGAACCAAATAAAAAAACCATGAGATGAAACTAACCTCTTATAGCCACTTGATCTTTGATAAGCCAAACAAGAACATACACCAGGGAAAGGAATTCCTACTTAATAAATGGTGCTGGGAGAACTGGATAACCACATGCTAAAGAACAGGCACCTCTCACCACTTACAAAAATTGATTCAAGACAGATAAAAGATTTAAACCTAAGGCATGAAACAACCAAAATCCTTGAAGAAAGTGTGAGGAAAACACTTGAAGTTATCAGTCTGGGGAAAGATTTGATGAAGACTTCCATGGCAATTGTAACAACAACAAAAATAAACAATTGGGACTTAATTAAACCAAAAAGCTTCTGTACAGCTAAGGAAACAGTAACCAAAGCAAATAGATAACCTTGAGAATGGGAAAAGATATTTGTATATTATGAATTGGACAAAAACTTTATAACTAGGATCTACAGATAACTCAAATTAGTCAACAACAACAACAACAACAAAAGACCCAACAATACCATATATCAAGAGACATGAATAGAAGCTTCTCTAAAGAAGACAGATGAATGGCTAACAGACACACAAAAAATGCTCATCATCCCTAATCACCAGAGAAATGCAATTCAAAACTACCCTGAGATATTACCTAACCCCAGTGAGAATGGGCCCATATCACAGTCTCAAAGCTTCAGATGCTAGTGTGGATGTGGAAAGAAGGTAACACTTTTACACTGCTGGTGGGACTGAAAACTAATACAACCATTTTGAAAGGAAGTAGTGAGAACCTGCAAAAAACTCAAACTTGACTTCCCATTTGATCCTGCAATCCCATTACTGGGCATCTACCCTGAAGAAAAAAAAAATCCCTTTGTAATAATGAAATTTGCACTAGACTGTTCATTGCAGCTCAATTTACAAACACCAAGATGTGGAAACAGCCTAAATGCCCCCCAAACCAGGAATGGATTAACAAGATATGGTATATGTATACCATGGTATACTATCCAGCCATTAAAAAAGATGGAGACTTTATATCTTTTGTATTAATGTGAATGGAGGTAGAATACATTCTTCTTAGTAAAGCATCAGAAGAATGGAGAAGCAAGAATCCATTGTACCCAATTCTAATTAATATGAATGCAGTAGATGAGCTAATACATGGTGGGGGTAAGGGGGTAGAGAAATGAGGGAGGGGGAGAGGAGAGGAGGAAGAGGGGTGGTGGTCACCAGTGTATGGCACACTTTTGGGGGCAGGAACTAAGTATTAGAGGGACTTTATCTAACAAATACAATTAGTGTAACGTAATTCTTGGTACTCCCAATGAATCCCAAACAATGAAAAAAAATTCACAGCAAAAATAATAAATAAATAAACATAATAAAGTAAAAAAAAAGAATACCATTAATGAACTGCATCATTATATGTGTAGTATGCTTAATATTTAGTGATATTAATATTATTCAGAATATAAGGCACAAACAAATACTTATCTTTGAAACTAATCATCATTGCCAAATATTCTGAATTAGCCATTACGATTGTATATTAAACCCATTCATATAATTCCCATTTACTTTTACTGACAGGCTCAAGTTTGCTGATTTTTAAGGGAGTGAACATGTCTGCCTTCTAACATGCACTCTCTCTTAGCAGATCTCTTGAGAAAACAGCTTTATTTGTCATTAAAAAGTTAAATATTTCATAAAAACGTTAATGATGTGGATAGCTCTCAGTGTGCAATAAAATATTTTATATTTTTTGTAGGCACCCTGAGACAATCCTCTCAAAAAATGCAATTTTATAAACCAGATTGGGAAAAAGTGCATAAATCAATGTAGCATGCTTATTTTTCTGAAATAACAAAAGGCAGAATTACCCTCTTATAGTACAGTTTTCAGCCTACACATTTGAACAGTAAGTAGAATCATGATATCTGCAACAGTTTGGCCATCTGTTATTGTTCCAAAAAAGCTTTAGGGAATATTCAGTGTAATGGAATGTAAAACATTATCAACTGCTATTGTCTGAAACATTCTGGAATAAAATCTGTACACCTTTCTACCCAGATAAACCAATTCAAAAAAAAAATGTGACTTATATGGTAAATATGAAAACAAAGTTTAGGGAAAAAATAAAAGATGACTTTGCTAATATCTAAATTTATATATTTAAAATGAATCTAGTTGGAACGGATGGCCCATGATTATTGGATTTTCATCATGTGCCAGGTACCATTCCAAGTGCTTTTCCTGAATGGGCTTGCTTGATCTTCATAACAATTCTCTCAGGCATGGTATTATCCCTATTTTATGAATGAAAAAATTAAGAAAAGGAGACATTAACTAATTTTTCCGAGATCAACAATTAGGAATGGCTGGCTAAGGACCTCTGGAAACCCATTCCTGCATAAAAGCAGTGAACACTAGCAAAAATTCACACAATCAACTTTTTCAAACTCTAGAAATTAAAGATTTGAAACAATCTCTGAAGACTTTATTTGAGAATGACTGAATCCTAATAAGAACAGAGAGCTTTGTAGTGTTTTTATTTGCCCTATATCTACTCTGCTCCCCCAGTTCCTTGAAAATCTTGACAACCAGTAACCTTACAATCACAGTAGTTGTGGAAACCTTACAACCTTGCAGCCACCAAAGAACTGGGTTTAGAGCTCCACAAAAAATGCCCCATTCCCAGACCATCACAACTATTTTACCAGATGAGAATCTCTCTAAAAAAGACCCCTTTGTAGCATTTATCTGTATTCAAAGTGACTTCCCTGGCTCCCTAGGATCAGCCCTATCTCTAGGACATTTGTTAAAGAATTGGCAGCAATTTTTTTAATATTGCATCATCCTGAGGCTGATACTGAAGGTGGCAAATAAGATACAAGATATTTCTTACATATTCTAATCTTCTTTTTTTAATTTACCTCTTTCCAGTATCCTTGTATGCATGTTCACAAACATGCACACACATTCGTACACACAAACCCACGAGCACACCACCTTTTTCCTTTAACTGGAAAACAAAAGCCTTGCATATCTACTAACGTAAAAAAAAAAAAAAAAAAAAAAGGCCCCAGAGATCTCTAATTCACTAAATCTGCCAGCATGAATGCAGCTGCTCTAAACGGACACCCTGCTATGCCCAGGGTACCATGTTCACAGTATGATATCACCTTACACTTGGTATGTTTCAGGGAAATTCAAACCCACTGCCATCTCTAGGAAATACTTTCATCTTCTCAACAGTCCTGCCAGTATACGCATATGTACATGTGTATAAAGAACTCTATACGTGTACGTTTATTATTTCTGGGATCTTTTTGAATGTATCTAAAGAACAAATGATATACAAAATATTTGGATATCTAATACCATAAAATGAGACTTGCTCCTCATCAGTACCAACATCAACATGGCATGAGGTTCATGAAGGGAAAACATCATTAAGTCTAAAACTGTGGCGGGTCTGAGATATAAATACTACTTATAAGCTACGGGCTTTGCCTGATGCAGTGATAATTCAGCAGATAGGTAGTTGGGAAGGGTAGGGTGATCGATAATAGACAAATGTTGACCTGAGAGTAAACACAAAGTCTCTAATCAGAAGACAGACAGTCACAGAGCATCCTGCTCGGGGGAGGTTAAGACTGCCCAACGTTACCCCATACATACAGAGGGGCAGCACCACAGACTCACAAACAAAGAAACCCAAAGCTTTGCCTGGTGGGCCCATCCTTTCCTCTGGCAAAGGAGAGTTTTTAACTCTTAGATGTAAGCAAATGTCTACAAGAGAGACAAGCCTCTAAATCTCTCTTAAGCAATATTCTATCTCAATCTTCCAAGACATGTGTGCTATTTCACCACACTTTAACCAAGGTCACCAGTGGTCTTTCTTCAAAAAGGTTGGACCATGTGGTAATATGAAAGCATTCATTCATGGAGAATTGCCTCCGAATAATCAAGTTCAGAGCCTGAGGTCAAACCTCCCAGTGACATTTCCCGATTTATTCCTCAGTTTGATATCATTCAAGAATGAAAGATTGGGAGACTAATACAAAGGAAGTTCCCTATCCCATAAGAAAAAAAAAACAACAGAATGCTTTCTTTGCCATTTTTAATTTTTATTAAACAAATGAATGATATTCGTAATTATTGCCTTATTATAAATTACCTGAATTTTTGAGAGTAAACATTTATAGGAGTAATCATTTACTGACAATAACAAGGTAATACAATATTCTCAAATCATAAAATTCTGTTTGGAAACAAGCTATTTAACATTTTGGCCCCATATCTTTTCTTTAAAAGTCACTCTTTCTTTAAAAGTCTCTCTTTCATCACAGAAGAGTTAATATGTCTTTATATTTTATAAATTCTGCTCAGAAGAGGCTAATTTATGTAGTCCTCACTAACCTCAGCCCACTTTCTGGGAACATGATAAAATACTAGAGAAATAAAATTGACTTCATTTAATTTGATGCTGCAAAAGTATTTTCAAATGAATAAATTTCAAAATAAAAAAAATAGCAAATCTAGATCATACTTTTGGAGCAAAGCTTCAATGTCCTAAAAATTACAGATGTTAATCATTTATGACCCTCTTAGAGACATAATAATTCTTTTAAAGCATGAATCACAGCATCTCACAACTCTGTTCCAAACCCTCTGGTGATTTCTCATTTTAGTTATCAAAAAAACAAAAGAAGAAATCTGGGTCCTTTAAGTTCCTTATAATAGCTCTGTCCTAGTTAACAGTTGTCTTTTTTGTTTGTTTTATGCACTTATTATGTTTTCCTATATCTACATATTCCAACCAAATGGTAAGTCCTTTGATAAACAGTGGAGTATAAGTACCATGAAGCTTAGAAATAAGTCTTAGGGCTCTTCAGTTTTGCACTGCAACTGGATGAATTCTGTATATAATTCAAATGTTTTCACTGGGTGATTTTTCAAGTGCTGTGAAAATGTGTTGTCTTGCTCAGCAGTAAGATTACGGATTACTAAGCATCCCTTGAGGAGGGTCATACATGTGTTCACAACACAGCATTTATTGTACAGAATATCCCAGGTCTAACAAAGGAGGGAAAGCGTGTAAACAAACACTATTATCACTCAACAAAACATCAAAAGCAAAAATAAAATGTGAAAGAATTCTAGGGTGGTGGTCAAGATCACTTAATTACTTGGTCCAAACAGGAAAATTCTCCTGAGTGAAGTAAGGAATATTCAGAAACCTAAGTCTGCTCAGAGGAAAATAGAGTGCATTCGAGAGACTTTAATTTTGCAAAAATTTGACTGCAATGCCAACATGCAATCCAAGAATATTCAAGTGTGGTGTTGGTTCACCTGATGAGCAAATGAACTACAGAACCAACTAGAAAACTGACATAAAAGACATCTCTTCAACAGTGTGCCAAGAACACCACTTTTATGTAAAAAAAAATGTGTGATGCTTCTACACTGTTATTGATATACGTAAGCACAAACCTTTCACTTAGCAGAAACATCTTTATTTAAAATCATGAAATTTGCATATAAAACTACTAAAGTCAAGTTCTCTTTTAAGTATGACTGAATTAATTCCTTTTTGATATATATATTTTGACATGTGTTATTTCTTTACAACCACCCTGTGGGGAAGGTGCTATCGCTTTGTCAGTAATAGCGACAATAAATGTGGCTCCATAGAAGGAAGAGAAGAGGAGAAAAGTTGAAGAAGACAATCTGCCACCACCTTCCCCTCATGGGACCATGAGAAGTACCTGGGCTCTGCTGTCAGCAGACAAGGGAGCCACGATGGCACTGACCGTAAACCTTGGAGCCTGGGGCAAGTGTTTTCAGCTGTGAAGTGGTGATAATCATACCTGCCTCACAGGGCTGTGTTACATCAATCAATGAAGTTGAAGAACATGAAACCACTCTGGTATGTTACTACAGTTGCTGGGAAAGACACAGCTTTAAAAATCTGCTTTATATTTACCAATAATCTGATGTTAGGAAAATTCTAACAATCAATGTTTTGGATTCTGTATGTGGCTCTCAAAAGGGTCCTCATTTTGAACCATTCCCTGAAAAGCCTGGGTTGCCAATCAAAAAGAATTAACTGCTTACCTCTGCAGGACCACACTCCCAAAGACTGATTACCTTTTAACCATAATTCATAATCTAGTTTTCATAATAGGAAATAACAGTTTTGCAGAATAGTCTGGTGGGGCTTTAGAGAACAGCTTCAGTCAGGCTAACATGTGCTTTTATGAACCATATTTCCTGTAGCTGCCCAGACAATGAGAAATCCACTTTTGTGGACGTAACCAATTATAACTGAACAGGTATGCTTTTCCCCCCAGCCTGGTCATGACGTCAAATATTTGATTTAAAAGGTCTTGTGCTTTTAGCTAAATGGGGGTAAATTTCTTTCCATTTGCAAGAAAAGATATTTTCAGCCTCTCATTCCACTGCCCTTTAGTATCTAAATTCTCGTCTCTCAATGGCAAATAGAGTCACAAATGTAACCCCTTGAGATGGGGGAAACAATATTGTCATATTTGTTTGAAAACAAATCGAGTTAATTTCAGGAAGGAATAGTGTGTACTACTGCACAGAATCAGAAACAATGTGTGGTCTTAGACGGAAAGGGAAGAGATGGTCAGAATGAGTCCCAGTGGGGGCAACATGAGGACAGAGTGGGTAGCCACGGAGAGGCATCTCAACAGAGACGAACAAAGGGAAACTTTAACATCAAATAAATAAATGAGCTAGTGGGTTCCGCCATGTGCATATGGAGTGGCACAGCACAGCCATGTAGCTTTGTGAAACGCAGGAATAAAATAAGTAGCAATTCTTCTATTTTTTTAGAGATGAGATCTCTTCACTTTTGCCCCAACTGGAGTGCAGTGGTGCAATCTTGGCTCATAATCTCAAATTCCTGGGTTCAAGTGATCCTCCCACATCAGCTTCCCAAATAGCTAAGACTATAAGCCTGCCACCATGCCTGGCTGAGGTTTTGTAGAAGACAATTCCTGAAAAATTTCTCCCGGAGAAGGTAAGAAAAGATGAAAGCAGGCACCAAGTTTCTACTGTATGCAGGATGAAGAAGAGAAAACAAGCCCCATTAAATCAAGTGTTACGGACAAGGGCTTCTCTTTGGGTGCCGAGAACAGAGAAATTTATAGAGCATGTCAACAGGAAGACCACCATACTGCAAAAAATACCACAAGATCATTTGAGGATCTTTACTTTTTCTTCTTTTTAAAATTCTTTAGCTATAGAAAAGCAGCCTACTGCTGTTTGAGGAAACTCAAGAGAAGATCTTTAATTATTTTCAACTCTTTTTTTTTTTTTTGCAGTTTTGGCCAGGGCTGGGCTTGAATCCACCACCCCTAGTATATGGAGCCAGCACCCTACTCCTTGAGCCACAGGTACCATCCATTATTTTCAACTCTTTACTGGCCAGTATATGAATATAGAATCATAGATTGTTAGAATATTTAATCTGGAAGAAATAGCACTGATCAAATAATTTACTCTAACCCACTTTATGGGCAAAAACATTAAGATTATCCCAGATCACATGGCAAATAGTAACAGAGCCAGGACATGGCCATGTGCTCCTAATTTCCAAATAACTTTTTGTTGTTGTTGCTGTTGTTTTTCCACCATAGCTATCTAACTCTAGATTAAATTTTCAACATTTTCCAAAGGAAATGGCTTCTATTTAAAGTTCAAGAAAAGAAAATTCTGTTAATAAGGGAATGCAGATAGAAGTAAGCTAAATTGTTTTGGTGAGTGGTAAAGAAGTTATAAAATGAAGATTCTTCATTGAAAGTTAAGAGAGAAAAGTCCAAACCAGAAAACAATACTTTTGGCTTTGCACTCAAAATAGACCCAGAAATAACCATTTCTTATTTGCTCAATTGTTATCCTCCCAGGACATGGCAGTATCGGGTATGGCGATGTCCTTCTAACCAGTCTCCCTATTTCTCTCCTCGCTCCTCTGCCATCTAACAGCAACACAAAAGCCAGATGAGTCCTTTAAAATGTAAGTCAGTTTATCTCATTCCGTCACTAAATTATTGAAACAATAACCTGCAAGGAGTTACCCAATGTGCCTCTCCCATTTACTGTCAAATCCTACCCCCTTTTATCTCCTTAGGTCACCACTTTCCAGCCACTCAGGCTAAATTTTCAGCATCCTGCCTGAGGATTTGTACCACCTTATTCCTCTGCATGTAACACTTTGCACCTATGCTCTACGTAGCCCATCATATGTCATAAAGCCTTGAAAAAATGTCATCTTCTCAGTCAGGCTTACTTTGACATCCTTTAAAAAGTATTCTACTCACCTCATAGTCTTTTTTCCCTGTAGGCTTTGTTATGCTCTAACTTGGGACCCAATGTAAGAGGTAAGATGAGTAGCAAACTATTTCCCAAGGTCTTTTGTTACTGGTGGATATGCAGCATTTAAAGCAGTATGTAAAATATAATAATCAACAGATGTTTGTTGAGTGAGACACTTGGCTAAAACATTCATCTTGTTAAAAGAGGTTATCTCTGGTTTTACTCAGATAAAAGACAAAAGACGATACCATAGAGGAGATCGTATCACTGAGTGTTCCTAAGACTCAAGGAAGGGATCTGTTACCTCCAGTCTGAGCTTGAAGAAATGTCAGAACCACACCAGAAATTGTTAGAAAGACATACATGACTTTAATGAGAAGATTCAGCTAAATGGAATATCAGGCCATGGGAAAACTAAGTATCATACAAATTCAACTTTTCCCAAATTAATATGTTTAATATCATTTCAATCAAAATGCTCACCAGATTATTTATTTATTTATTTATTTATTTTTGAGACAGAGTCTCACTATGTCTCCCTCAATAGAGTGCTATGGTATCACAGCTCACAGCAACCTCCAACTCTCAGGCTTAAGTGATTCTCTTACCTCAGCCTCCCAAGTAGCTGGGATTACAGGTGTCCACCACAATGCCCACCTATTTTTTTTATTGCAGTTGTCATTGTTATTTAGCAAGCCCAGACTGGGTTCAAACCCACCAGCCTCAGTGTATGTAGCCAGCACCCTAACCACTGAACTACGGGTGCCGAGACCTCACCAGATATTTTTTAGAAGTTAATGAAGTGCTTTAAAATCTCATTTGAAAGAATACAGAACTTAGAACCTAAATAATTACTAAACAAGAATAATTACAAGAGATATATATGTATATCAATACCAGGAATACTAGAAAATTCTACATTGTAAGTAACTGATATTAGTGTAAAATAAATTAAATAAGTCAAAGACAGATTAGAAAGTTGATAAACTACCTACAGAGCAAACAGTTGATACATGGTATTAGGAAAATATACTAACCAGGTGTAAAAACTAAAATTTGATCCTCGCCTCATCACTACAATAACCCATACCATATACAAAATAAATTCCTCATGGATTAAAAAAGTTTAATAAGATGAACAAAGATTTATTAGAATAAATAAGTAGATCTGATTTTAAGACAAGAAAGGCTTTCCAAGCTTAAAACTATAGAGCTGAGCTGTAAGAATGAACATTTTTAATGCATTAAATTTATCATTATTAAAGTAACAATCAATGTGCATTAACTCTGGATAAGAAGGCATTGATTTTATGAGATGAAAAAACTTGGAGGGGCTTGAGGGTCAGAGGTGAGTCCTTAAGTATTGGGCTTAGAAATTTCACTTCCTGTTTTCTAGCTATTGTCACCAGACCTTCAGTAAATTCTTCAGCCCCAGTGCATGGTTAGTGTTTCCTTGAAAAATAAAAGAACATATTTTATTGATAACTTGGGACACTACAGACCAAGGAGACCTGACAGTTAGAATGCCTGCACTGAGATGTCCCAGGTTTGCTAAAAACTAAATAAGGAGAGAGAAGAGTTAGAGAAAAGGAGAAAGCACAAAGCTCCAACATAAATTTCTGGAAATGATGGAGCAGGGCGTTGGACTACCAAAAAGTATATGAAATTGAGGACTACGTGATTTTAGTTGGATATTAAAGAAAACTTGACAGCCAAAAGGATGAGTATCAGTAATAGCATGTCATGTGCACACACAGATACATTCTGATACATAGATCTGCACAAGTAAATACATGGATATACAATGTGGAACACACACACATACTGTAAACAACTTATTGAGCAAGTTGGACTCAATAGGGTATAAACAGTAGCCGACCTGATTCTTGCTCGTCAATACATATCCCTTAAAATTTCTATGAACTACTGGTTGTTCTAACCCTGTGTAAAATACTGGGGAAATCCCATAGTTTTAGTGACTAAGTATTTCATGAAAGTCCATGCTTGTGTTAACAACCACTTGACTCCAGCTCAGTGTAGTGTAATAACTAAGCTCAGAATCTTTCCTAATCCAGGGCTGCTTCTTGCAGTAGCTTAAGCCCATCTGAATGCCAGTTGTTTTTCAACTATTATTCATTTTCAACTGTTGTCCTAGCAAAGAACTAAGTATGTTTGACTTCTTAATTATCATGTCTCTCCCTCTCCTTCCTCTGCTCCTAACTTTTCTTTTTGACTTCTTTACCCTAGGGTAAAAAAGGAATAAGGAGAAAAATATACATCCTTGGGTTATTGCTATCTTTGTACTTTGGATATGTCAGGAGTCAAAAATAGACCATTTCATTCATGGGATGCTTCTGCAGATTACTTGGAGACCATTTCATTTGGAACCACACTGAAGCTTCCTTGACTAAAGATAACCACGTATAAATATCACCCTCAGCTCTTCTCCTTCAGGAAATGTATCCATTAGTCAAGGACCTTTCTCTTCTCTCAAGTTCGCGTCTTATCAGAGAACCCATACTTTACTACCTTCACTCTGCCCTTGACAGAAGTGCAGGTTTCTTTCATTACTCTGCTCTGATGTCAGGGCTTTGATGTCATTAGTCCATAGAATTCCATTCCATTATAATCTTTATAATCATTATAATGGGACCACAGTCATATATGGAGTCCATTGCTAACTGAAATGTCATGTTGTATGGTGTGTGCCTACATTTGCATTTTTTTTTAGTATTTAGTAACATTTCTGGAGCATAGCAATCACTCAATAAATGTTTGTGGGAAGAAGAGATGAAGTTTTATTTATTTTTTTCCAAATCTTTTTCAAATTATTTCATTAAAAGAATCTGAAAATTTGGCTCGGCGCCTGTGGCTCAAGCGGCTAAGGCGCCAGCCACATACACCTAAGGTGGTGGGTTCAAATCTAGCCCAGGCCCGCCAAACAACAATGACGGCTGCATTACTCTCACGTGTGTGGTGATGCTGGTGTAAACTAATATACTTGAAGGTATATTAAAGCATAGCACACCCAATTATGTCCTCTACATTAGGTAATACTTGATAATGACAGTATGTAACTATGTTACTGGTTTATATGTTTTTATACCATACTTTTTGTCATTATTTTAGAGTATGCTCTTTCTACTTCGAAAAAAAGTTAACTGTAAAGCAGCCTCAGGCAGGTCCTCCAGGAGGGATTCCAGAAGGCATTGTTATAGAAGATGACAGCTCTATGCCGGTTACGGCCCCTGAAGACCTTCCAGTGGGATAAGATGTGGAAGTGAAAGATAGTGATCTGGATGATTCTGACCCTGAGTAGGCCTAGGCTAACGTGTGGTCTAAGTTTTTATCAAAAACGTTTGAAAAGTAAAAAAAAAATAATAATAAATATTTTTAAAATTAAAGAAAACGTATAGAATATAAGGATATAAAGAAAGAAAATATTTTTATACAGTTGTACAATATGCTTGTGTTTTAAGCCAAGTATATTGCAAAAGAGTCAAAAAGTTAAAAAAAAGAAACTTCTAAAGTTTATAAAGGAAAAAAGTTATAGTAAGCTATGGTTAATTATTAGTGAAAAAAGAAAAATTTTCCTATAAGTTTAGTGCCTCTTAACTGTACAGTGTTTATAAAGTCTACTGTGTTGTACTTAATGTTCTAGGCCTTAAAATGTACTTGCCACTCACTCACTGACTCATCCAGAGCAACTTCCAGTAAGTGCCCTATACCATTTGTTATGTTTTATACAATAGCTTTTCTGTGTTTAGATACACCGATACTTACCATTGTGGGTGCCATAGGCTATATGCCAACCAGCCTGGGTGTGCACAAGCTCTACTACCTAGGTTTAGGTAAGTACCCTCCATCATATACACACAACAAAATCATCTAAGGACACATGTCTCAGAATATATCCCCGTCATTGAGCAATGTATGGAAGAGGGAAGGTAGTAATTTTTAATGCCTGTTAATGGAAACTCAAATTAGGAGCACCAAACTCAGACTTTATGAGCAAGGAGTTAGGAGGTAGAGAAGGGTTAGGGAAATTTTTAGATTAAGAAACAACATAAAGCGGTCTAGAAGGACAAATGGTTTAACACCCTAGCTTTAACAATCAGTAGTAGCTTTCTTTCCTAGATACTGTTTTAACTAGGTTCACACTTTAAAAATAATATCCATAATTATTTATTGAACCTCACTTTTCTTCTCCATAAACTAGAGATGCTAATAACACTCACAGGGATATTAAAAGAACTTAATGAGAATTATTTAGTTATTTGGAATTTAATAAGCTGGTTGTTAAAAAAACAAACAAATTTAATAAGTGGTTGTTAAAAAACAAACAAAAGTAACAACATTCCATTTGAAATATTAGGAACTCAGGAGAGAATAAAGCCTCTGCAAATAGCAATTTTTTTAATATAGTCAAATACTAAATGTATAAATGTGAGACAAGGTATGGAGAGCAGTAAGACATTAGAAATGAACAAGGGACAGATGATGAACAGTTAAAAGGGAATTCCACACAGGAGTCTCAGCAGGAGAGCTAGATGAGATTATCCTTGTAGCATGACCAAATCATCAGTAATATGGGAAATAGAGTAGGACATGATACAGCCAGAGAGGGGGAAAATACAAGTTAGGAGATTGTCCAGACCAGTGATGATGAAGACCTGATGTGAAGAGGTACATATTTAAGAGATGGTAAAGAAGTAGATGCTCGAGATTTGATAATTCACAATTGGAAACAGGAGAGAAAAAGGTGTGTTTCTAGACATCAGCTTAGCTAGTCAAGAGATGATGGTGGCACTTGCAAAGATAGAAAACACAGAAGGAAAATTAAATATGAAGATTTTTTAAAGATAGTATAGTGGTTCTTATATTGTTCACTGGTACCTGATGAACAGGCTTCAGGGAATGTTACACTTTCTCCTGCCAACGTAGACATGGATGTGATTTTCTCCGTCCAATTAAATAATTGCAGTGGACAGAGATAGAGATATCACATCAGCCCATTTTTTGTAGTCCGTGATCCCCTCCACATTTCCTTACCCATCCCGTGATAACCAGCTATATTCCAGAAGAAAGGGCCAATTGGGAAATGATGTGTTTCAGAAAATTTTTCTTTGGCAATTTATATTTCCATGAAATTTTAAGTTAAAAATTAAAAACAACAATTTCCATGATATTTTTAGGGGTAAAATAAAGATCTATCAGCCATGGCTGAAATCTTGCTTCTGCAATCACAAATATTCTCCACGGTATTATGTCTCTTAAGATATCACTCATTATTTTTACCTAAAGGGCAATAATCCAAATTTGTGGTCTTAGAAAGTTGCCCAATGTTGATGAGTCTTTTCCTACCTATAAAATTGGGATAATAATAACTATGGGACTAACTTCATTGGGGTTTTGCGAGAATTAAGTGAGTTTATACATATGAAAAAACTTGGAATAGTGTAGTGACTGTTTTGTTGAAAGTGTTCAGTTAATAAAGCCCTCTGTTTCCTGTCTTTTAGGCTTTCTATGTATTCCCTGTATATTGTGGACTTGATCAGAGAAGAATTTCATCTCCTCTTCTTCCTTCATGGGCTTCATGTCACCCTCTCAAAGAACTTTGTTTGCCCTTTACATTTGCTGACACTTGAATCCTTATCCTCCACCCAGATTTTGTTCCTAAATTACAGACCTGTAGTATCATTCTAGGCATCTCAGGTCAGACATTTCACAGACATTTCAAACTAAACCAAACATTAAACTTGGCCCTGCAAAACCATCCTCCTACCTATGTTCTGTCTTTATTTTAATGAATCATAATCCATTTCACCACTATCCACTCTTATGTTTGTGTCAGGAGTCTGTATACTTCTCTTTATTATGACTCCTGCATATGCCAATCCTAAAATTCTCTTCCATTCACAGAAGCAGACATGCTCTCTCTTATATTATTACCTTAGCTTCCTAACTGGCCTCCCCACCTCTACTTGAATCGGTCATCTGTTCTGTAATCAGAATATTTTGATAGCTTTGTTTGGGTATGAACAATGCTGTCAACTATTGTAAATATGAAATTCAAGGATTTTACTAAATTTATAGAGCTGCGCAACCATGACCACAGTTTTAGAAGTTTTTTTATCACCTAAAAACTTTTAGAGGTTTTTTTATCATCTAAAAAGTTTCTTATGTTTGTAATTTATCTGTGCTCTTACCACTCTAGGAAACTATGGATTTGCTGACTTTTAAACTGTTTTTTTCTATATGTTTCATATCTAAAATAGACATTTTATTGTAGTATTCTACTAGAAATACTACAATGACCTCCATCTTGCCTCTATAAAAAGCAGAAATTCCTTAAAAATTGGAGCAATTTAAGTATGACCAACTTTTTTTCAATATGCAATACACCTGATTTGGTTTTTCTTCATTCTTTGTGGTACTAGAAGAACAAAATGTAGTATTTCTTTTATCAATTACAAAGATGAGAAGAAATTAGAAACTAACTTGCTTTGGGTTTTAGCTGTGAGTTTAATGGGGACATTAGGGTCTATTATTCAAGAAGAGGTGGAAAAAAATACTGCCTCTAGAAATCACAAACAGGAATAAGTAACTAAACAGAAGAGAGAGAAGGAATAGTAGGTGGAATCTCCCAAAAATCTAGTGCCAATCCTTGGCAACTTGGCCAAGAAGGGAGGAGTCCACATTCATGTCATGACCTGATGGCTAAACCAGTTGGAAAACAGGTCAAGTCACATGAAGCCTTAGTCTGGACCACTGCGAGCACCTGCTTGGCAGGAAACCTAATAAGATTCAGTGGTTCTCAACCTCCCTAATGCTGCAGCCCTTTATTATAGTTCCCGTGGGTCACAACCCACAGGTTGAGAACCACTGGTAGAGGAAGCCTCACATCCATCTGTAACAGCATGATTAACTCGTGGACTGAACAACCTGAGAAGCCTGAGCTAAGAAGCGTGGTAATGGCACACCTTTCATGAGTTGTCCCTCTTTGCTCTTCCACCCTCATATCATTTCTTTACACAACAGCCTGGTAACCTCTCTCAGATCATGACAGAGTTATGCCTACATGCTGTTGTCAACACACGATCTTCCTTCTGGCTGGACCACACTAACCCCTGCTCTGCATCTGAGTAATTCCCAATAGCTTTCTGCTGAATGTTGACATATCCTTTTCTCAACTCAATCCCACCCAAATATGATAGGAGCTCTCAATAAGTTGTCCCAAAGATTACTTTACTCCCCATCTGACAGCAGCTTTCTCTACAATGTCTACATGACAGTTGTCTTTTTCCTGTATCCATTAGACACAAGTCTCGGATACTGTATTTCATTCACCCAATAGGTCTCCAGGGCCATCACAACAAGTGGGATGTGATTAAGGATTTATACCTGTAGAATTAAAATAATGTAAATAATTATAATGATAATCACTAATGTTTAAAGTAACTAGAGATATAAATAGTTTAAATGCATTGTATACACATGGAGCAATTAGAATAAAATTTAAGAAATACAAACAATAGAGTCTGAATCTTTCTCCTCAGTCTTGTACTACAATTACAGTTCTGTTTTTCTGCTATGTAGAAGCAATACTTTTTGGATTTTTCTGTGCTTATTAAAAATAGTCTGTGCTTCTTAACATATTAACCCTTATTAGCCTTTTTCCTGCTATAAATCCATATCTCCTTTATTGAAGAGAAAGCTTATGTTCTCTCTGGATTTTATGAAATTCTACAAGTAATAGTTCTGTTATCAGTCTTATTTCTGGTTCCTGAAGTTCACTTCAGCTGAGCCCTGATGGCAAAGCTCAGCAGCTAAATTATAATGCTACTCAGAGAGTTCAAGGTATTCTCAACTTCCTTCTGAACTCTGGACAAGTAAAGAAAAATTCTGAGCATGATAAGCCTACATTTATAAGAACAGCATGTCAGTAGGAAATCTCTTTCCTTACCAGAGATATCCCTGAAAACTTTGTAAATGCCACAGAACCGACGCAGTGTTATAACCTGCATCTCTCAACCATTGAACTTTCCTGAAAAGAGGACATCTAAGAACATGTAAGCATATTTTAAAAGACAAATAGGACATCATTTCTCAGTTGCTTCCCTTACTGACTCCATATACATAATGAATTCTACTGACAGCCATTTATATATATAAAATAAAAAAATATGGTTAGGAACTGAAAAAGTGAACAGAGAAAGAGAAGATGAAAATCTAAGGCTAAGAAAACCAGAGAAAGAGCCACCAAAAGGGACGAGAGCAAATTCAACCACTGTAGTATGTGAGTCATTATCAAAGTGTTGAGATACATGAAGATGAAGAAGTGTAAGAGCCACACAGAGGGAAACTAATGAAGCCCTCCCAGCAACACTGGTAAGTCAAGCAAGGGAGAACTTGCACGGGTGAATCAGAAAAGATGCTGCTGACTGTGTTTCTTGGAAATGAAATAATGGACCATAACACAGTCTCTCTTAAAACTTTCATAGTAACCTCTATATTAAAAAATAAAAAATCAGGACTGAATGATATTCTGGAATACAAGGAAGGAATTCTGAAAAGTAGGCAGTGTTCAATTGTGCCATTTACTGCTTAGCATTCAAATGGTACAAGGACTAAGGATCTACCATAAAATTTGGCAGCTTGAGTGTTACTGATAACCATGATGCATTACATACCTCTTGGCCTCCATTACCTTCTCTGCAAAACAGAGATAGTCATAGCAGCCGTCACAGGGCGCTGTCTAGACGAGTAAATAGGAGAAAACGGCATAGAAGCACCTAGCCCAGAGTCAGCAACAGAAGAGTTTGGTAACAAGCAGCTGTTATTTTTATTACCTAAGATTGAGATCAATCTGGATCACAAACCTTCATGTTTTATTGAACACAGGCTACCTGACAACCCTGGGAGAGAGAATTCAGTTGGGGAAGAGTCTAGTATGAAAGAGAAATACAGAAATGATTATAGCTCAGGAGAGAAGCTGGAAACAGAGCTAATGGAGAGAAAAATGGCTTCAGCTGGGCAGTTCCCATCCTTGGCTAGCAATTCCACACCTAATCTTGTCATCAGCACCCTCCTGATTAGCTCTTCCTTACTTCTTACCTTCTCAGCACATCTAAACCATCTCTATAATCGGTTCATGGAAAATATCTCGAATGAGTGTATAGCTTACAAAGCAGCTAAAAGCAACTTATTCGATCAGAAGTTCCTTTTGATAATTGAGAACTGGATAGAAGGTTTCTACCATAACACTTCATGGTCATGTTGAAGTTAGATTCTAGACAAAGAGTATGAAAAATGTTCAGGGCTATAAAAGGTTTGCTGAGAGTTTTCACTTAAATAATGCATGGATGAATCATTTCTTTCCCTATGAATTTTTAGAGTATTTATGGGCCCTCTGGTCTCTTACAGTCAAAGTTCATTTTCACTTCCTACTCCCTTCTACTTTAAAAAAAATTGTTTTCTTCTTAAGTTTTCTACTTTTCAAAATTTGAAAAAAAAATACCAATTTTTGGAAGCCTATCCTTATGATGCTTTCATAGCTACCATGTGCTCATTTTTTATCCTAATATTTATATAAGAAATGTGGTTTGGCACATAAAATATTAGCATTTTCCCTGACATAGATCAGATATCAATGAAAACATCACCAAATATTAAAAGTAATGATTGGCTTGCAAGAAACTGGGGAGCTATAGTAAAACCTGTTTACTCAAATATATGGCTTATGGCTTATCAATTTATTTGTAGGTGAGATTTTTATTCTAAAATAAATTCAGAATGGATAAATATAGGTACACAAAATTCAGATTAAAAAGTTTCAAAAACTGCACAGCCAGCTGGAACCAAGCTCTTCTAGTTTTCTCCAACTACTCTTTAGAGTTTTTAAGTTAAAAAGCTGAACGATAACTGAGGGTGGTAGCTCAAAGAACAGAACTCAAATATCTAATGAGCCTACATTCAACTCAGTGATTAGTGGCCTTAAAATCCCTGCAAAGATGACAGAAATCTGGCCACTCAAATACCCCACCCCCACACATCCATACTGTGCATTGAATATTCCAAACTGACAATTCTGGTTATTTCAAACAGGAATCTCCACATCACAGATTAAGACAATGAAAATTATTCTAATTTTTGGTTTGGCACTGGTAACTCAGCAGCTAGGGCGCCAGCCACGTACACCTGAGCTAGTGGGTTCGAATCCAGCCTGGGCCTGTCAAACAACGACAACAACTACAACCGAAAAATAGCCGGGCATCATGGGGGCACCTGTAGTCCCAGCTACTTGGGAGGCTGAAGCAAGGGACTCTCTTGAGCCCAGGAGTTGGAGGTTGCTGTGAGTTGTGACGCCACAGCACTCTACCCAGGGCAACAGCTTGAGACTCTCTCTCAAAAAAAAATAAAAATAAATAAATAAAACTATTTTAATTTTCTTAAAAGCCCAAAGTAATTTACTGCCAATTTCACTCTTTTTTTTTTTACTCTACTAGAAAAATAAATACTTTTTTGAGAAAAATTATCTTTCTTGTAATGTTTCTGGGTGTTTTTCCTTAACTAGTTCTTTTTCATTTAAAACTGTTTGACACCGATCTTCAGCTATCTAGGCCAGCATTGTTCATGTACCTATCCTGCCTAGAGCAAAACTTTAAGAGTTCTGATTACTCTCCCACCTCTAGAAGCCCAAAAAGAACTTATAAATATTCTGCACATGCTATTGGGCACAGTCTTTACCTTCGAAGTTTCAGCTGTGACTCAAGTTTGGCTATTTTCCACCCAGAAGTTTCTTTATCCATTCTTTGCCCTCTCCCCTCGTTTTTACTTCTTCCTACGACAGTTGGCTGTTTATAACCCACGCCACTTCTTAGACTGCAAACCTCAGGCAGCTCCAAAACCATGATTTATTAATCTATATATGTCTTGCCATAAGGGAAGTTCAAATATCTACTACAAAATGCTAAAACTTGTATGTCACAGTTAAAAATTGCCAACTTTTTAGAAGAAGTTCAGAAGGTTCCTTTATTTTTCTTATTTCCAGATTCAAAAGGGGGCAATTTTTAAGGATGTCCAAGGTCTACCTTCTTGGAAAAACTCTACAGCAACAATCTTCCCTATTCAAAGGGAAAAGAGATTTACAGCTTCTGTGTTTGCCCAGAAAGACACAGAGGGAACAGACACATCTGACCGTTCAGAAGCTCAGAGTCAGTTACAGTTCAGACATTAGTAATGTCTTTACACTACATCAGGTTAGCAAAAACAGAAACAAATCACATCGTTTGTGACCAGATCCTAGTAATAAAAAATTGAGAGGATATAATACTAGTTTCTAAAGAGCTAGATTTACCCCAGGAGCGTGGGTTTCTTTAACACATTTCAGCCGCTCTAACTGTCACACCAGATCAGAAGTGACATTTTAGCACCAGCAGCAGCTGCTGAAGTGTTCTCTCTGCACTTGCCAGGAACTATTGCTTTCCTTCCGCCTTTTCCAGCCCTCGCTCTAATTCTGGTGCAGGGTTTCTTTTCTACTCATTTCACAGTATGTGCCATTACTGCCTCCCTTGCTCTTTGCCTTAATGCCTCCTCTGGGTGTTCTTGTCCGACAGAAATCTAGAAATTCTGGCAGCAAAGTGGACACTTGGGCATTAAATGACCAAACAGACTTAGCGAAATGCAAGATTTCTGGTCCCAGCTGCAGTCTCCAAAGATACGGGATATCTCATCTTTCAACGGAAGGTTTGTTTTTCTATCTGGTTATAGACCCTTTCATCAGAATATAGAAGTTACATTTCTCCTGCACAGTACTCAAAAGTCATAGCTATATATATCCATGACAGGCAAAAAACCCCAGTGAGGATATGTTCTTCCAAACTATCTGAAACTACTTCTGACACAGAAACGAACCTTTGAGGAAGGAGAGTCTACTCAATGACATTTCTATGCAGAATGCAATTTTAGGCCCAGCTTTATTTAGTCACTTTATAATATTGTTTCTATAAGATTAAAATTCCAAATGCACTTAGGCTAAAAATGCTATTTCTACATGATGTCATGAGCCTAAGGAACATTTTGGAGGGCCCCATTGTATATGTCCACCGCATTTGTTTAGAACCCCCAACATTATTCTCCTAAAGAATCAACTCACATTTAAAGAACCGCAGTAACAGGATTCCATGTAGCACCTTGGAGGCCTCGAGGTAGGCTGTCATTCCTGTTGGTATGCATCCCCCACCTTCCTGTGCCCACGGCTACACTACAATTTTCAAGTGGCTACTTTTACATATATAGTTTTTCTTATTTAGGGGTTGCTGAAGGTAGAGAGCAGTTGACAATCTCACCTTGGAAAACAATTCTTTCTACCTCTCCTACAACCTATCCTCATATATTCTTAGGTTCCAAATTTCTTAGATGAACTTGTAATGTTAATAACTGAAAATGGATGCCTGCTATAGGTGAATAGCCTACTGGCTAATACTGAGTAGGTTTCAGATTCTTACTCATAGCTGCCCATACAGCTGTCCCGCTACTTACCAATGCAAAAAAATGATTTACTGGAGTTAATGATCCATTGGGAAGGCAAACGTAAACTCACATAACGAAGCATCCAGTACTCTTCCCTGTGCATGTAAAACAGCATTTTAATGATCTAAACGAGTTTGAAGATTTAAACTCTGAAAACCCCTCGCAAATTGTTGTCTGAATTTAAAGCAATATTCCATATGGGATCCAAAATCTTAGCGGCTTGTTTTATTTGGCTGCTTCCTACATGTAAAAAAATGTTTCTTCAAAAGTACACATGCTATAAGAACTCTAATGTGAATAACAGAAGAAACATAGAAGAAATACGTAAAGGCATGATATTCTGATAATAAGAAATCATTGGTTGCAGGAATTTGGAGAGTAGATTATGTAGAAACCAAAAGAGATTCTGTTTGAGATTCTGTTTATATTCCATAAACAAGATACTAAGCAGATTATCTTTATGAGGAAAAAAATGTATTGAAAATAAGGAGATCAGTATGTCTAAAACAGACAAATTAAGGCATGCTCTGACATTTTAAAGTGATTTCAGATAAAATAGAATGCTTTATTTACTACATTTGAATAGATGGAACTGATCATAAACAACAAAGAATTATAGACCCTTCCCAATAGGCAATTCTCAACCAACACAGGAATTCCCTGACAACACCACTGACCTATTTCCAGCTGTAACCTTTTTGGGAACAAGAAATCTGTTTCGATGTATTATACCAAATTTGTCTTCCCTTTGACTTTCTACCTGTGTTAAAGATGTAATGGAGTATAAGTCTTCACTTTTTGCCACACAGCAGCTCTTTAAAATAACTATTATCATCTAGCAACAAGTCTTTCAAGTTTAGACTGTCCCTCAATTCCTTCAACCATTCCTCCAATGAAAATGACTTCAGAACCTTTTAACATCTTAACAACTCTTTACAAATTTCACTGTTCTCTAGAGTAGAATTTAGAACTGGAAACAAAGAATCCATATGGAATCTAACCAGTAAACAGTAGTTAGGTACTATTAAATTGATCTGGAATCCTACAGGTATGAGTTTATCCAGATTATACATTTTCTTTACTTCAGTACCTGAGGCATGCCATTGCTGTTTTGTAAGTTTATTTCCTAAAAAAAAATTCAGATCACTTTTACCTGATGATTTGTCAATTTTAAAAAATTTAAAAAAATTTTTTAGCTTATTTTTACCTATGAATGCTTTCTTAGTGGTTTAGAATTTTTGATCCCTTTCTTTCTGATAGTGGTAGACATGCATTATTTTGTATCTACAGATGTTCACATACTGTCGTCCATATTTCTATTATTTAAGGCAACTAGACTTCATTCCTTTGCCTACTGATATGATTTCAATGTTTTTGCCTCCTCCAAAATTCCTGTGCTGGAAACTCCATCACCAGTGCAACCGTGTTAGAAGATGGGGCCTAATGGAAGATGTTGAGATCATGATGAGGTCAAAGTCCTCATGAATGGATTAATGCTGCTATCACAAGAACCAGTAGAAATGGAGTCACACTCTTTTTGTTCTTCTGCCATATGAGAACACATTTTTTTCTACCCAGAGGATACAACAAGGAACCAGAGTTAAAGTTGCCCATTCCTGAATCTTCGACTTCCTATTCTCCAGAGTTTGGAGAGAATACATTTCTGTTTTTATAAATTTCCAAGTCTATGGTACTCTGCTATACCAGCACAACACACATCCTCCAATCTTATCTCCAGCTGAGGCAATAAGTTAATTGAGTCAGGAGATGGACACCTAATTCAATCAAAGTCCTTCCATTTTTAAAATTTGAAGCAGACAAAGAGATTGCATTCTTCTCCAGGGATGAAATGATGGGCTGTGAGATGCAGGAAATCTCAGAGTTAGCCTGGGAAAATAAAATCCAGGCAAGTTAGCCTGGAAAAGCAAAATGAAGATGCAAGGTAAAGTGAGGCCCACTCTTGTTTTCAAAATCCTAGTTCCAATTATTCCTGAAGCTTAGCTGTACCCTTAGGTTCTCCACAAGACCTAATAAACTTACTTAAAGCAAAAAATAAAACTGCTGTTCCAGCAAAACAAGTCCTCCTAACTCACATATAGATTTTATAGTCTAAGGTTTTTACTTATTTCTCATGCTCAACTTTATGACCTATAATTACCTTTCTATTGTTCCTATAATAAATTACTATAAACTTTGTGGCTTAAATAATATAAATTTATTATTTTATTGTCCTATAGGTCAGAAGTCTGACACAGTAGTTCTCACTAGCTAACTCAAGGTGTTGTCAGGTGAGTTCCTTTCCGGAGACTCTAGGGAAAAAGCTATGGCTCAAGGAGTAGGGCGCTGGCCCCGTATACTGGGGGTGGGTGGGTTCAAGCCTGGCCCTGGCCAAAACTGCAAAAAAAAAAAAAAAAAAAAAAACTGTCTCCTTGTCTTTTCTAGCTTGTGGAGGACCTGGATTCTTTGGTTCACAACTCCCTTCCTCCATATCAAAGGCAACTGTGTTGTGTCTCTGATCATTCCTGCCTAATCACTTCTTCCTCTGACCCTCACCCCAATGGGGGAACTTCTTTCAAGGGCTCTCATGATTCAACTGGACCTACTTGGGTCATTCATGATAATCTTCTCATTCTGCGGTCCTTATGTTATTGCACAAAGGGTCTGGCTGCCTGTCCCTGTCCAGCCAATAGGCTGACATAGGTGATAGGTCCACCAAGCTTTATTACGAGAAGGCCAGTAATTCTGATGAACAGTCAGAGTAGCTTAAAGACTGTTCTATCCTTTGAAGTTCCAAGAAGTTAAGTTTACAAATTCTAAGAGCTGAGTCACCATGGAGAGGACCCTGCAGGTGTATCTTTGTGGTCTCCTTGAGAAGACCTATTCTCGTAGACCTCACCCTTTTCAGGTATCCTCTCTCACAGTAATGAACAATATTCAGCATAACCCATGCCGCATAATAAACAATAATCAGCATAATCCATGACCTATTATAACGTTTCCAATTCAAAGTTAATCTCTCAAATCAATCTCCCTAAACTACTAAAGATACACATTTTTAGCTTGAAGCTAAATTTACAAAACAGGAATGGAAGACATGAGATGAAGGTCATGTGGGACGTAAACCAACCAGACCAGCTGTGTCTTGTTGGCCCTGGCCTGACGCCTTCTTCTTCTCACATGTGCTATCACTTAATTTTAAATGTATGTGCAAAGTCTCTTCTGCCATGCAATGTAACACATTCACAGGTTCTGCGAATTTAGGCATTGATATCTTTGGGCATGGTGAAGGATTATTCTGCCTACCACTAAAAACAAGGAAGGCATTCCATTTTCATATTATTCATCTCAGTGATATAAATAGGCTAAACAAGATGTCATAGACACTCCTCACATTAATAACAACCTGCTCAGCGACATTATTTGGAAACTGTTGTATTATTTGAAATGGCTCCTTCAAAATCGTTTTCTGAGAAGGGACTTTCTGCTGATTTTCTCTTTTTCTAAAAATGAGTTTGGAGCTCCTTACTGGATTTCCCCAGCAGTACAATCAGAATACCATCTCTGATATGTAAAACCAAAAGTATTTCCATATCCATGTACTGGAAGCCCCAGGCTTTGCTATCATTTCTGAGCATAGAGAGTGAAGATGGCGTCTCTTTGTTTTACTAATTGCTTTGTTTCCCTAAGCTGCTAGCACAACATCTGCCAGGCCAAATGCCCTCCCTCCACATGCCATAGAACCATGCAGGATAAATGCCCTGCACATCATGGTGTAAGGGAGAGCACTTTGCAGGCGATTTTCAAGAGGCAAAGACCTCAAGTAGAAATGAAGCTGAACCACTCCTGCTCCACAATCTTTAGACTGGTTATGGAGTTGTTGATTCTGTAACGACCTCATACTGTCTGCAATTTTATTGATTTTGTTTTGCAATAGAACTGTTAAAGATTACAATTTTAAGATCAGCAAAATGTAGACAGATGCTCACATTCTCACGCACAGTTCTGCCAAGATATTTTTACATCTTTCCACACATAAAACAAAATGAAGACGTGTGTTATAGCTGCCTGTTACCAGTAAACCCCCCCCCAAATGAAGGGAGTTTATTGTATGCTCATTTCCTGGATGAAGTATTAAAATAATTCTACCTAGAAAACATGAACAGCACTTCCAAAATCAAAGAGATTTGCTCCTGAAGCACCTGATAAAACATTTTTAATTACCATAACCCCTTGAAAAGGCGATTTGGGTCATCCTATCCAAATGTCACCCCTGCTATTTCCAATTCAATATCAACTTCATGACACATCTATTGGGTAAGCATCAAAATGCAAAATGCTGCAACACTTATGCTCTGTTGATGTTCACTCATCCACTGTGTAGCAGAAAGGCTCATTTCAAATATGGCATGAAAGAAAGAAAAGTAAGAAAAAAAAGATAAAAAACTTCAGAAAGGACTTGAAAAACATCTCCTCTAAAAGAAAACGGCAAACTCACAGCCTTACCTTGGGAGATTTAGGCAGAGCTGCTGTCCTTTCTTTTGCTGAGGTTTTCAGGGTTAACTTTTTGTCCTCCGCTGCGGGATGTTTGGGAGGTCGAGGCGGGGGATGTAAGTCAGAGCTTTCGTATCTCCGCATCATGTAATACTGTTCTTCCGTGATCTCTTCCACCAGGGTTCTCACTAGACATGATCCTGTATCCCCAGACATGTGGCTAACTAACTGAACGGTCAGATTCAGGCGACCAACAGGGATTTCCCAGCACTCCCTAGGGTTGGCAAAGTCACTCACAAGCAGGTAAGAGTCTGTGATGTCCTCCTCCAACTGCAGTCCCGGCGTAGCAGCCAAAATGTCCTCTTGGATGGAAAGATCTCTCACAGACACCTTGACGTTGAACGGCAAGCGAAACTGTTTACAGAGCTCAGAGATCTGGTACTGTCTCTTATCATGAATCACCTCCACAAAACCTCCTTCCATGTACAAAGGGAGCAGGGCTGGCTCATAGGATTTTTTGAGGATTTTTTCACAGGCCAGAACATTCACCAGTTTTTTTATTCCCTCACATAGGACTTCAGTGGTCTCTGAGTGATGCACTAGAAACTGGTCCCCGACAGACACAGATGACAGCTCACCAGGAGGGGGACGAAAGGCTTTGGTGGCTACCACATGAAGCGGCTCCTTTTCACTCTTAGCTATCTCTAGGTCATAGGCTGTTGGGAACTCTCGAGGTCGCCGCTTGAATTTGCCTTTGTAGCTAGTGGGGATCAAGAAGTGTCTTTTAGGAAAATGGCTTCTAATTTCCGAGGCTAAGATCCTCGATGCCTGGAACTTTTTATGAACCACGATGGTTTTCCCAGGCTGCAAAATGCTTGTGAGCAGCTGGTTTCCTTGAGGAGCTTCTATGACTTCAGCCACTATGGGGAACTCTTTACTGTTCATTTCTAAAAGATCTTCTGCAGATAACAGCTGAAGAAACCAGTTAGCGTCATAGGAGTCGGTAATGTCTTTGACTTCAACATCTAAACTGGGGAGAATGCGAACGATATCCTTTCGAACTAGAAAGAAAGGGACAAAAAGGAGACTATGATATTTTGTGAATCAAAGTGTTTGCTGTGAGATTGTCTGGTACCATAGTTATAACATAACATTTCTCTTATGGGAGCCATTCCTTTTTGTCAAATTTGAATATCAAAGAGATTGTATATAAAACCAACATCCAGGAGCCCATACACAGTTTAAGAAATAGGCAGGATCTTGGGGCATTGTGACATTCACTAAAATTATTGACTCTTCACTGCTATTATATTGAAGGTAACCCCTCTTCTGATTCCAGCTCTAATCACTGCTGTGTTATGTTTATAGTTTTATCATATATAACATACCTGAATATAGATACATGTGAAGCAGCCAACAAGATTTCCTAGCACTCTCTGGGATAAGGCAAAATAAGTTATGAGTAGGTAAGAGTCTGTGATAACTTCCTCCAACAGCATCCTGGGCACAGCCTATATAGATGTATGTGTGCAAAGTTTTATACTATTAGATCATCTTAAGCCATGTTATTGAGGTCCAGACTTTATATATAAAATGATCATAAAAGAAAGTTCTCGTACTTTACCAAAGACCTTTCATGTACAAGGTTAACACAGGGCATACATTCTTTGTCCAAAATCCTATCATCTGAGATAAAACAATATTGCAAAATCATGAGATGTAAGGGATTTAAGACTACTAGATGGAAATGAATGCCAAGATGCATCGTCAAAGTTATTTCTTTATTCACTGGTGCTATATTATACCCAGATAGGGAAGGAGTGGTGAAGGTTGGATTCCAATCAGAGGAGCCACTTGGGAGCCCCGGGTAAACTGTGGGTGCTCACAAATGTATTCTTCACCTCATGTATCACCAGGAGTCTTTCTTTAGGACCACAGAGATCCTTAAAATATTGTCCTGAAATCATTGTCTATTCTCCAAGTACTATCCCACATAGTATCATTATAAATGGTCTTGAATTAAAAATAAAGTTATACATTAATACTAATAGGATTTTATAATAGTTTATACTTCCTTGATAATTTTCTAATACAAGTTTTATAGCACTTTCATAACCCAGCATTGTTTCTCAATATCTCCAGCCATCCTTTTATCAATATTCTTCCCTCCTTCTATGCTTTTGAAAATGAAAAATTTGGAAGACTAGGAAAACAGAATTTCCTTTTAGGAAACATTTTGTTATTACTTTTTTTTTCTTCCCCAGACAGAGTCTCACTACATTGCCCTCAGTAGAGTGCTGTGACATCACAGCCCACAGCAACTTCCAACTCTTGGGCTTAAGTGATTCTCTTGCTTCAGCCTCCCAAGTAGCTGGGACTATAGGCACCTGCCACAATACCTGGCTATTTTTTGGTTGTAGTTGTCATTGTTGACTTTAGCTGGCCCTGGCTGGGTTCGAACCTACTAGCCTGGGTGTATGTGGCCAGCGTCCTATCCACTGAGCTATGGGTGCCACCCCATTGTGTTATTACTTTTGATATTCTTAACTGTTTATGTAGCATCTGAAATCCCTAATGCTATAATTTGTGTCATATTACTTATACATTCCATATAATTATAGGATTTATGAAGAACATAGCATTAAAAGGTATTATTTTATTTTCTTTAAAAGAAAAATTTAAAAATCAATGACTTAAGGTCTGTAGGCTTAAGGTCTGTAAAAACTGTAAAAATGTTTTCATTTATAGGAAAAAAGGGGGGCTGAAAAAGATATTTTTTGCTTTAATCAACTCATAATGTTTAGCATACCCTAACTTTTGACATTGTCACCACAGGTTACTCTGAATGCCAAGGTAATTTTAGAAACAAAAATATTGGTTATTTAAATCAAAATGAACTAGGTTTAAGAATTCTACCTACAGCTAGTTTTAGAATGGCATCATAGCTTTCCTCAAGTTTAGGGAACAGATAGAAAAAGGTAGAATAGCTGCTATCAAGGACTTCATGGGAGCTTTGAATTGATCCATCAGAAAATCAGGGCCCCAGTGCAAGCAAGCTAGGTTCCAATTTACATTTGTTCCTGGTGAATGTTATGGGCTAAGAATAGCCTTACTATCTTTGGAGGACTTTAATCTTATGAGAGAAGGTTTCTGAGCCAGTCTATCTCACCTCTGTTCAGTTCTCTGTATCCAGTTATAACCTATCTTCAATAATTCTGTATCTAAAGACATGTAAGAGATGATTTAAAATTAACATGCCAGTCTGAAATCTGATCTTCCTCCCCCAAACTGGGGGCTATATGTTGCTTTTCCCAGCTTAATTATTCAGACCTCCTTTCTCTTTGTTTAGTGCATAAATCTCCGAGACATACTTACCTTTTTTCCCCCCTAACACCTGAAATTCCTTGCATCAAGGCTGCTCTGGTCTAAGTCACATTATTTCTTAACCTGTTTTACTATAATAGTTTTTTAAACAGTCTCAAATCCCAATAGGGTAGTCCAAGATTCTTTTTAGGTTCTAAATGAAGTATGTCTATATTCTGTTCATAGGCCCAAAGTATAGTCCTTTTCATTCAGGATAAAAGCCAAAGTCCTTTCTGGTCCCTGGTACTCCATGAATCTCATCTGCAGCTTCATTGCCACATTCTAACTCAGTGCTGTCTCTGCAACTTCCTCAATGCCAATCAGATCTTTGCATAGCCTGTTTCCTCTGCTTGTTACAGCCTCAGCCAGATAAGTTTATGGCTAATTCTTCCTCTTCACATATTCTTAAATATTTATGGTCTGCAAGACCATCCCTAAGTACTATATTTAAAATTGCAACCACCCTTGCCCTTTGTTCTATTTTCCATGTCACCTTTAATTTTCAATTACTTCATACAATTGTCTTATTTATTATGATAATTGTCTATTGTTTATTTCCTCAAATTAAGACATATATTCTCCTGGGTTAGGGATCTTTGCTTGTTTTGTTCATACATATATCCCAATGTTTAGAATGGTGGCTGGCATATAGTAGGCACTCAATAAAAGCATAAAAATTTCCATTTTATATCATAGCACATATTATATATTTCATTTAAAACATATCTTTCAGGGTTGCGATTTGTTTTAGTCAATGGTTTATTCAATACAATAAATACTTGTGTTATTTAATTTCTACAAAATATTAGTGATATTAAGATAGAAAAAAATGGGTAAAGTGAAGTCTTTTTTATCCATGATTTTGTTCTTTAGTAAAAGAGATTAGCAAAACACTATGTATATACCTAAAGAGAAGATTCAATACAGAGAAATAGTACATGACGTGAAAATTAACAGTCTTCTTAGATTCATTAGAGAATTGAGGTCATAGGGGTAAGCCATCACTCCAAAAACTAGACAGATGATAAATACAGAGTCAAAAACTTACTAGGGGTAAAAATCACTGCTGGAGATGAAGCACAGTCTAGCTTGGGAGAGAAAGCTCCTGGGGGCCTCCTACTCCCTCCTGAGTTTTGTTTTCAGGAGCCTTATAAGGTTCTCAGGGTAAAGAAAAATCTTGTTTTCAGCAAGATTAATAGAAAAGTGACCATTCTGAAATGTATTCTGTTCTCCTTTAAAAATGTCTGCCCTTAAAGAAAACTATTTTTTTTTAATTTTTTTTGCAGTTTTTGGCCTGGGTCAGGTTTGAACCCACCACCTCCGGTATATGCGGCCAGTGCCTGACTCACTGAGCCTGTGGCTCAGCTATTTTATTGCAACCCAACTCCAACCACCTCTAACCTTCTACATGGGGAAAAATAAATACCTAATTCCAATCTCTTCTAGATTTCCACATAGGGGAAAGGGAATTCCCATCTCAAGCTCCTGCTAGCTATTCTGTTTCCCCACAAAGGGGAGAAAAAACTGAGAAGCACTTACGAAGGTCATAGCATGGAGACATATGCTTGCTAAAAGACTGAAACCTCATACAAATTTATAGAATGCTCCCCCATACACACCTTACAACCACATCAACGGTGCTCCTATATATTAGGGGATTACCACAGAAAGAATGGCATTTAAGAGTCCACGTAAAAAACGAATCTCTAGCCAAAGTCAACAGGGGGGACAAAATAATGATAATGCATAAAATTTTAGCCTCTGACACCTACAGTTACAGCAAACAATAAGCACAACCTAACTCCTACCCAGATAAACCAAAAACTTTACACTGAAAGGACTATTTACCTCTGTTTCTTTAGCTCAAACATCATGACTGGCTTTCTACGAAAATTACATGTCAAAAGGCAAAAAAGCACAGTCTGAAGAGACAAAGCAAGCATCAAAAGTAGAGTTAGATATAGCAGATATTTTGGAATTATGAAAACAGAATTTAAAATGATTCACATGGGAAGGGTTATAATAGAAAAAGGGATGACACTTAAGAAAAGATGAGTAATGTAAACAGAAACATGAAAACTCTAGGGAAAAATCAAAAGGCAATGGTAGAAATTAAAAAGGCAGAAACAGATATAAAAAGTGATTTTATTGGGGTCTATAAGATACTGAACACTGTGGAAGAATCAATGAGCTTAAAAAACTTCCCAAACCAACAATAGTTGTTTGCTATTACAACTTATTTTGTAATAGCAAAAGAAAAAGAATGAAAAAAAAATGGGACTGATATCCAAGAATAGTGGGATGATTACAAAAGAAGTAACATAACTGCCCTGGGAATACCAGAAGGAGAAGAGAGAGGGAATGGGACAAAATAAATATTTAAGTAGTAAGACTGAGAATTTTCAAAAACTAATGAAACTCATAGAATACTAAGCATGATAAATACCAAAAAATCTGTATCTAAGTATCATATTCAAACTGTATCAAAGCAAAGACAAATGAAGAGAAAACTTGAACTTGGGTGGGAAGAGGGAGGAGAAAACAACACCTTACTACAGGGAAAAAGGGATGAGAGTTACATTGGACTTTTCATCAAAATCCATGTAAAAAAGAGCACAGAGTGATATATTTAAAGTGTTGGAAGAAAAAACCACCAACCTTGAATGCTGTACCCAGTAGAATTATCCTTCAAAATAAAGGAGAAATAAAGACTTTCTTAAACAAACAAAACTTGAAGGAATTTGTTACCAGATATATGTGTTGCAAGAAATATTTTTTTTTTAAGCTTTTGAGAGAAAAAGAAATGATATAGAAGAGAAACTTGGATGTACATAAAGAAAGGAAGAATGTTGGAGAAGGAATAAATGAAACCAAAGTAAAATATTCTATTTTTATTTACCCTTAATTCATCTACCAGACATCAACTTGCTGAAAATAATAATAGTCACAATATTTTGGGTGCTTATAGCTCACAGATCAGTGAAATGAAGAACAGCAATGTCATAAGAGATGGGATAGAGGAATTGAGAATACTTAGATATAAGATAACTTCACTACCCATGAACTTATTTATGTTATTTGAAAGTGAATTTATATTAGTTGTAAATGTATATGGCAAACTCTAGGA
Organism: Otolemur garnettii; assembly: GCF_000181295.1. NCBI lineage: Eukaryota > Metazoa > Chordata > Mammalia > Primates > Galagidae > Otolemur > Otolemur garnettii. The sequence continues at coordinate 22,354,216 of NW_003852397.1, forward strand.
GAACAACCAATTTTTATCTTACAGTACATTTGATAGGCTACAAGAGAAGAGAAGATGGCATCGTAGAAAAGTTTCAGTTAAAACTACAATAGGAAATAAAAAAGAGAAGAAATAGCACATCTAGTTAGTGAATAGGGATAAAAACAGATATCATGAAAGTCACAGCCATAACATGAGTCTTTTAAGGATGGAAAAAGTTTATAGACTGAGATAGGATAGGAGAAAGACTATCCCAAATGGCAAGGACACCATGATCAATGACAAAGATGAAAAGTGAGTCTTGTCAATAAATAACAAGTAATCTACCCTCTTGAGATTTAAATTAGAACACAGAGACAAACTGAAAGTAAGATCTTGAAGATAAATTGATCCTTTGAATGCCAGGCTGAGAAATGTATTAATACAACTATTTCAAGAAAAGATCCAAAATATTTGGATTAAAAATACCAAATTAAAATTAGGAATTTGGCAGAGTAGTTTAATAGTTCAATCAGAGAAGAGGCCAAAGAATCTACGTTTCTCTACTAACTGTCATGAAGCTCATAGATAATCAATTTATTAGCAATTTAACGTGCCTACTTATTTTAGTATAAACTTTGAATTTTATATATTATTCCTTCATGTCTGTTAACACATTAAAATAAACCCTTTTTCATTTTGTAGACTATTCCTTTTACTTTTTCATATGTTTTACATTTTCTGTAGTCAAAAGTTAAAAATAAAAATTATTTGTTTAAACTTACCTAGAATTTGGCAATGACATTCTCAAATTTTTTGAGTGGAGTATGTTTCACTAATTTTCATGATATATATTATTATATCTAAGGATCTTTTTTAGAACAAGATAAAGAAACCAATACTTGTGGACTATTTTCTTATAAGACAATAAGTTATGTGCTTTATAAAAATATTTTAAAATATAGGAGGAAAACCATTACACGGTTATGTGTGTGTGTTGTGTGTTACAAATTCTTTAAATAAGCATTTGTTATTTAACAATTGGAAAAATGTAATCCTCTCCCCATAAAAAAGGCTATAGTGTAAGCTAAATTAGAAAATGTCATTGTCCAAAAAGTTCTTTTTGATTTCAAAACAAAGACAGCACCTCGCAGTAAGAGAAACACTCCTAAAGGTATTTATTACAAGTTTTCTGTTTCAAACTAAACAGAAGTAAAAACAATATGTATTTATAAAAACTTAGTTTAACCTTCTCCAAATTTCTTTCTAGGTGAACATAAGTTATCCTTGCTGGGTATGTTTTCTGGTATCCAAAGGGAGCACTTGTGAAAAACAACATCCACTCCATTTTCCATAAAAAGGCAGTCAGTATTGCCTTTCCTCTGTATGTTGCTGAGTCATTTCACTAAACACTATGTTTGTGTCTGCTCTTTCCGGGAAAGTCCCTCATAGTTAAGATGAGTGTTAATCACAACCTGGTGTTTTTCTGCATTTCCCACTGTGATAATTCTCTTAACTACATTTGAATACTGCAGCCCCCACTAACAATTATCTTAAGAGAATGTAGGGAAATATCTTTATGCTTAGTTGGGGCTGAACAACAATTAATATTTAATTTAATATTCAAGTCTAGAACGCAGTCCCAACTCAGCAAATGGGGTTCCATCCTTTGTAATTAGATCTAAATTAGTACATGTACAAGGTTGCAAAACTGTTGAGACAGTATTACTCAATCTCAAGGGCAAGATAATTGTTCTTATATATGTTTTTCTAAACAAGTTTTGTAAATTTTAGCTCTACAGTTTTACCCAGCTTCCATAATAAAAATAATAATTTAAAAATGTCTCCTATGTTATTATTTAATAATAATTTATATATTTTTGGACATTTTTACTTTCTAAGTTTGATTTCTTTGTCATTTATTTCCAAGACTACACTTATTTTCCTTAAAAGTACTTCATAAGCTTCATTTCCATCTCTCAACTATTCAATGAATTCTTTAGTTAGATTTTTGTATTATATTCTTTATTGAAGGGCCATTATTAGACTTATTTATAATTTCTGAGCTCTGCCTTGTTCTACACTTTTAACTTAAATTTTGCTTCAGAAATTATTAGATCACAATTTTCATTATTAATATTCTGTAATTTTTTTATTTATTTGACTTCATTTCAACTTAAGAGAAGCTACACTGTAAAATTCCATTTGGGTAGACATGTCTCTTCTGGCTCTTCTGCTGTTTATATTTCTAAACAGAGCGAATGCCTTTGGATTGCTGTCTAAATTTGTAGTTAAAAGGAAAAATCATCATTAACTTTCATTGAGAAATTAAGAGTCATTAAAAATGAATATACTTGCATTTGATATGGGTATATTTGTAAAACTACTGTGTCTCTTACATTTTCACTTATTTCATAAAATGTAAGAAAAGTGAATGGTGTCATTCAATCAGTTGAAGGTCTTAAGGACAAAAACTGAGGTTTTCCAGACAGAAAGAAATTCTGCCTCAAGATTGCAGTATTACCTCATTCTTGAGTTTCCAACCTGTAAAACTGTCCTACCAAATTAGAATTTTCAGTGCCCTTACTTGCATGAGCCATTTCCTTAAAATAAACAAATCATCTTATACATAGTAGTACATGATTATGTCTATTTAATATAATAAATTTTTATACATATTCTGTTTCTATGGAGAATACTGAACTGACTAAATATAATAATTGGTAATATACATATATATACATAATGAAAATATGTACCTTCTGCTTGTTGTTTGATATTTCTATTAGCAATAAGATATCAGCCTATCAAAAACTGAAACAGGCCTTGGGGGCAGGGGGAGATATCATCCTAAAAAAAGATAACGAAATGGAAGCTGACTAGAGTATCCACTGGATCCAAATATCATGTGCTCACAGTATTTTCATGGACACATTAAGAAAAGCATTACTGGCAGGGCAGAGGCAAGATGGCTGACTGAAGCTAGCTTTCCACAGAGGCTCACATCCAGAAGGAGAGTTAAAGGACAAAAGTTTAGCAAGTAAGATGATGGTTTGGAGCTGAGCCAATAGAGAAGGTTGAAGAACACACATCAACCCTGCTGAGGTGTGCTGCAACCCCAAGGAAACAAACAATAGGTACAAAATCCATTGCCAAGCAGATGGGAGTCCCCTCTCCCATGAGAATTGCTCACAGTATACTCATACAAATAAGCAAGCATAGTTCAGATCCCCTCCTATTTTATCCCATGGAAAGACCCTCTAAAAACCAGAACTCCTTCCCTAGAGAGGACTTACAAATGTGTCATGGCACTCTCCTGCCAGGAGAGAGTATGTATTCTGTATATATTCTGTATATATTCTCTACCTGCAATTCTGAACTCCCAGCTTTCCCCTCCACTCTCACTCTGGAAGCCTGTCCCCTATGGAGTCCAGATTATTGGGCATTTTCTCGAGAGTTGTGGACAGGGCATGGGCTGTTGCTGGTCTGTGCTGATTCTTCGGCATGGGAGTAGGGAGAAGATGGTGAACTGAGGGAACCATATGGGAGAGGGAGAGGTGGAGCCCTGCAGCACAGAGCAGTAGCAACAGGGTCAGGAAAAATAGGGCTCACATCCCTGGGGATATTTTGAAGAGACACTCCCTGACTCTCTGGGCAACCAGAAGCCGGGCATCTTATCTGGTGGCAGCCAGTGGCAGAACAGATCTGGGATGGAAACACAGGCCCCATGAGTAAAGGGTATGCTTGAGGCGGTACCTGCCTGGGTGGAGCGAGGCAGGGACACGCACAGAGACAGCATACTCCTAGGGTGAGGGTGAGCTAGAAAGACTGCTTTAGTGAGCCTAAGAAGCACCTGGCCCTCAGGGAATCATAGCTGAGATAAAGACAGGAAGGCTGGGCTGCGAGTTGAGTGTGAGCTCTATCCACGCCCACCCCAACAAAGACTGCAGCTGAGACAGACTTGCCAGCACTAGGCAGCAGCACAGATTGGGGCTGAGTTGCAGTTTCTGTGAACTCAAACAGCATCTGATCTGCAGGGGAATATAGCAGCAACAGAAACAAATTCTGCAAAATTGTTCTGTTCTGTCAGCAACATCAATCAGAGGCAGGGCTGGAACTGAGTGAATCCCCCCAGCCTCCATTAAGCACCCCAGGCCTCAGCTCCCCCTGCTAGATAGTGGTAGAGAGTGGCAGCCTGGCCAAGGAGACAGAGATATCCCTGTGACTCAGGCAGGTGAAAACCCCTGGAGCATCTGCTCACTGGAGGGAACTGGGTCACAGCTCTGTAGAGTTACCAGTGACTGGGTATGACAGAGGTGAAAGGTGGGGCAGGAGGCATCAACCTTCCCAGATTAATTTTTGTTGGGTGGGTCCTTCTGACCTCAGGGAGCACCAGAGTGAGTCATACTTGAGCTACCAGCAGACCCCTGTTATCTAGTTACTGGAGATGTTTTCATTCTCCTACCTGAGACAGGTGCTAATTGGGACAATTGATTTGGACCTCTTGAACTGGGCCAATCATCTGAGGACTACCCAAAGTGATACCTTGGAAGTGTGGTTGTGGGAAGGTTTGATTTTCCTTTTCTAGTTGTTACCCATGGAGGGGCAGGTTGACTTAGTTGCTGGTATTTCTCCACAGCTGAGACTTCAACCCAGAGTAACTGATTCACTAGAGTAGAACAGAGACCAGCTGAAAACAAGACAGAGCCACTTAACCCCACCATACCAGCAGGTCCCCAGTTTCTCAGGCCATAGCACTGTACAGGTTCTTTGCAAGATTCTAGGGGAAAAGGTACAGACACCAGTCCCAGCTCTTGGGCAAAGGGCTGATTAATCACTACTCCAGGAGCCCCCAACCCAACTTCACCTTATCTGCTCATCTGCTCATGGTGTAAAATAATCTTGGGGCAGAATCAGCAGAAAAACTCTGGTAACGTGAATAACCAGAGTAGATTAACTCCCCCAAGGAATGACATGGCAGACATAGCTGAAGATCCCATAAACAGATGGCTGAGTTGTCAGAAATCAAATTCAGAATTTGGATTGTAAATAAGATTAATAGAATGGAGTTAAAGTTGGAGTTAGAAATTCAAGGATCATTTTTAAACTTGTCTCAGGAATTCAATGAATTCTAAGACAAAATTACCAAAGATTTTGACACATTGAGACAAGAATTTGCAGCCCTCAAAGATCTGAGAAATACAGTAGAATCCCTCAGTAACAGAATGGAGCAGGCAAAAGAAAGGATTTCTGATGCTGAAGACAAAGCTTTTGAATGCTCCCACTCAAAGAGGAAGAGAACTGAAGAACAAAAATGGATCATTCTCTCAGAGAGCTCTGGGAAAATTCAAGGAAAACTTAATATTCACCTTATAGGAATTCCTGAAGGCAATGGGGTGGCTTTGAAAGGCACAGAGGCTCTTCTTCATGAGATAATGAAGGAGAACATTCCAGACATGCCAAGAGATTCTGAAATTCAGATAGCAGACAGTTTCAGAACCCCAGCACAACTCAGCCCAAATAAGACATCTCCTAGGCACGTTATAATTACCTTTGCCAAAGTAAAAATGAAGTAGAAAATACTGCAAGCAGCCAGACGTAAGAAAACCATAACCTACAAGGGGAAGAATATTAGATTGACTGCTGATCTCTCTGCTTAAACCTTTCAAGCTAGGAGAGGGTGGTCATTGACTTTTAATCCCCTAAAACAAAATAACTTTCAATCCAGGATCTTATATCCAGTGAAACTGAGTTTCATTTATATGGAGAAATTAAATAATAACATTCACATGTTGAATAAATTTGCCATAACTAAACCAGCTTTCCAGGATATTCTCAGACCTATCCTCCATAATGACCAGCTCAATCCTCCACCACAAAAGTAAACTCACTCAGAAACCTTTGATTAAAGTCTAACTTCCAAATAGGCCAAAGGATTAAAAATGTCCACTGGACTTTTGAAAACTCAATACCCAAAATTCTATCAGGCTTATCAACATTTACAAGTAATGTGAATGGCTTAAATTGCCCTCTAAAGAGGCACAGGTTGGCTGACTGGATACAAAAACTCAGGCCAGATATCTCTTGCATACAAGAATCTCATCTTATCTTAAAAGATAATATAGTCTCAGGGTGAAGGGATAGTCATCTATATTTTAGGCAAATGGAAAGCAGAAAAAAGCAGTTGTTGCAATTTTATTTGCAGATACAATAGGCTTTAAATGAACAAAAGTAAGGAAAGACAAGGATGGTCACTTCATATTTGTTAAGATTAACACTCAACATGAGATTTCATTTAACATTTATGCACCCAACCAGAATGTGCCTCAATTTATAAGAGAGACTCTAACAGACATGAGCAACTTGATTTCCTCCAGCACCATAATAGTCAGAGATTTTAACACTCCTTTGGCAGTGTTGGATATATTCTCCAAAAAGAAGCCAAGAAAAGAAATTTTAGACTTAACCTTAAGCATTCAACAACTGGATTTAACAGACATCTACAGAACATTTCATCCTAACAGAACTGAGTACACATTCTTCTCATCAGCCCATGGAACATACTCCAAAATTGATCACATCTTAGGTCACAAGTCTAACCTCAGCAAATTTAAAAGAATAGAAATTATTCCTTGCATCTTATCAGACCATCATGGAATAAAAGTTGAACTCATTAACAACAGAAATCTGCATACTCATTAAAAACATGGAAACTAAATAACCTTATGCTGAATGATAGCTGAGTCATAGATGAGATTAAGAAGGAAATTACCAAATATTTGGAACAAAACAACAATGAAGACATGAATTATCAGAACCTCTGGGATACCACAAAGGCAGTCCTAAGAGGGAAATTTATATCACTGCAAGCCTTCCTCAAGAGAATGGAAAGAGAGGAAGTTGACAACTTAAAGGAACATCTCAATCCACTGCAAAAGGAAGAATATTCCAATCCCAAGCCCAGCAAAGAAAAGAAATAACCAAAATTAGAGCAGAATTAAATGAAATTGAAAACAGAAGGATTATACAACAGATCAATAAATCAAAAAGTTAAGGTCAATAAGATAGATAAACCTTTGGCCAACCCAACCAAGAAAAAAAGAGTAAAATCTCTAATTTCATCAATCAGAAATGGTAAAGATGAAATAACAACAGACTCCTTGGAAATTCAAAAAATCCTTAATGAATATTATAAGAAACTCTATTCTCAGAAATATGAAAATCTGAAGGAAATAGACCAATACTTGGAAGCACACCACCTTCCAAGACTTAGCCAAAATGAAGTGGAAATGTTGAACAGGCCTATTTCAAGTTCTGAAATAGCATCAACTATACAAAATCTCCCTAAAAGGAAAAGCCAAGACCAAATGGCGTCACATCAGAATTCTACCAAACCTTTAAAGAGGGACTAATACCTATATTACTCAACCTTTTCCAAAATATAGGAAAAGAGAGAATACTGCCCATCACATTCTACAAAGCAGACATCACCTTGATCCCCAAACCAGGAAAAGACCCAACAAGAAAAGAAAATTATAGACCAATATCACTTATAAATATTGATGCAAAAATATTCAACAAGATCCTAGCAAACAGAATCTAGCAACACATCAAAAAAATTATACATCATAACCAAGTTGGTTTTATCCCACAGGGTCTCAACGCTGATTCAATATTCATAAATCTAATTCATCACATAAACAAATTAAAAAATGAAGACCATATGATTCTCTCAATTGATGCAGAAAAAGCTTTTGATAATATTTAGCATCCTTTCATGAGCAGAACACTTAGGAAAATTGGTATAGTAGGGATAGTTCTTAAACTGATAGGGGCCATCTACAGCAAATCCACATCCAATATAATATTGAATGGAGATAAATTGAAATTATTTCCACTCAGATCAGGAACCAGGCAAGGTTGCCCATTGTCTCCACTGCTTTTTAACATTGTAATGGAAGTCTTAGTCATCACAATTAGGCAAGAAAAGGCAATCAAGGGTATCTACATAGGATCAGAAGAGATCAAAATTTCACTCTTTGCAAATGATATGATTATATATCTGAACATCAGGGATTCTACTACAGAATACAGTAGTGTCTCAGGTTACAAAATCAACACTCATAAATCTGTAGCCTTTATATATACCAACAATAGTCATGCTGAAAAACTGTAAGGATTCTATTCCATTCACAGTAGTGCCAAAGAAGATGAAATATTTGGGAGTTTACCTAACAAAAGATGTGAAAGATCCCTATAAAGAGAACTATGATACTATAAGAAAAGAAATAGCTGAAGATGTTAACAAATGGAAAAACATACCATGCTCATGGCTGGGAAGAATCAACATTGTTAAAATCTCCATACTACCCAAAGCAATATACAATTTTAATCCCACCCCTATTAAAGCTCCACTGTCATACTTTAAAGATCTCAAAAAATAATACTTCATTTTATATGGAATTAGAAAAAACTTTGAATAGCTAACACATTACTCAGAAATAAAAACAAAGAAGGAGGAATCACACTACCAGACCTCGGACTATACTATAAATTGATAGTGATCAAAACAGCAGGGCACTGGCACAAAAACAGAGAGGGAGATGTATGGAACAGAATAGAGAGCCAAGAGATGAACCCAGATACTTACCATTATTTCAACTTTGACAAGCCAATTAAAAACATTCAATGAGGAAAAAATTTCCTATTTAACAAATGGTGCTGGGTGAACTGATTGGCCACCTAGGTATATATCCAGAAGACCAAAAATCACATTATAACAAAAATATTTGTACCAGAAAGTTTATTGCAGCCCAATTCATCATTACTAAGTCATGGAAGAAGCCCAAGTGCCCATCGATGCACAAATGGATTAATAAATTGTGGCCTATGTACACCATGGAATATTATGCAGCCTTAAAAAAGATGGAGACTTTACCTTCTTCATGTTTACATGGATGGAGCTGGAACATATTCTTCTTAGCAAAGTATCTCAACAATGGATGAAAACGTATCCAATGTACTCAGTCCTCATACAAAACCAATTTATAGTTTTCATATGAAAGCTATAACCCAATTATAGCACAAGAATATGGGGGAAAGGGGGAGGGAGAGGAGGAGGGGGGGAGAGTGGGTGGAGGGAGGTAACTGGTGGGACCACACCTAGGGTGCATCTTACAAGGGTACATATGAAATTTACTAAATGTAGAATATAAGTGTCTTAACACAATAACTAAGAAAATGCCATGAAGGCTATGTTAACCAGTTTGACGAAAATATTTCAAATTGTATATAAAACCAGCACATTGTATGCCATGATTGCATTAATATACACAGCTATGATTTAATAAAAAAAAAAAAAAAGGAGGTAGCCAAGTACAAAGGAGAACTCTACAATAAAGTGATTTTTAAAGTTAAGAAAAAAAAAAAGAAAAAAGAGAAGGATCACTAATAAAAAATCCAACCTGTTATATGAATATAAGTGATACCAGCCTTGGTGTCATAAAGTCTGTATTCTCCTTAGCTATTGAACTCTTAAATGTCTCATCATAATAAATCAAATTTAGATATGGTGAGTAAAAAATATCCTCTTGTCATCTAAATAGGAGCTTTGTACTGTGCATTACAAATATACAGAGGGTGCTAGGAAAAAAATTGTATCCCCCTTTTAAGAAAGGGAAAAAATGCATTGAATTTGTAACACTTAAGTCACAGTTGACTTGTACAATTATAAAAGGTGCTCAAACATGACTTGTATTCATCTTTCATTGTCAGTACACACTGAGTAATACAATTTTAATATATTTTTTCCTTTCTTAAAATGTGCATACATTTTTGGCACCCTCTGTGTATGCATAGAGAATATATTACTTGCTATATCATTCATCTACTTGACTTACTGAATACCTATTGAACATTCACTCCATCTCAAGCACTGAGAAGATAAAAATGAATACATCAAAAATTTACTCTGATATTTTTATGAATTACTGAAATTTATGTTTTGCTAAAAACATTAAATTTATAAATCATACTTGTTATTTGCAGTCTTAGCAACCCATCCTTTGAGAGATTATACATGTAGTAGGTTCAGGCAAATAAATCTCTGGCTAGGATTAATTTAAGTAGGTAGTGAGGTTTGTGGGTGAAATATATTCCCTTCCAAACCCTTCTTGCCTCAAATTTACAACAAAGGTAAAAAGATAAAAAAGTATATTAAAACAAGTTGAACGAATCCAAAAGACATCTGTAATCCTTAATCTAAATAAAGACAGAAAATAGATGGAAGAATGGTAAATGACTTCGCAGAAGAGAAAAAGGAATGCTTATTTGTCTAAGGAGACAGAATCCATTGAAAAGTAAGTCTTTCTTGCCCCTATGGGACAAGAAAGGTTAGGAATTGAAGATATAATGCCTTTCTGAAAGTTTAAGGAAGTTAGAGGGCTAAAAACATAGGGATTATTTGAATGTCTGAAGAATGGTTAAACCCAGGCCTCTATTGTAATCTGTGGAAGATAGGTAACCACCCCTTTCACCTCTCTCTGCAGGAAACAGTGTACACAGGACCTCAGAACCTGGGGAAATAGGCATAGTTGAGCTGAGAGAAGCATGAGGCTAAAAGCAAAGGAGTTAACTCTAAATCTGAGCTCCCTTCTGAGCTCCAATAGTTTCAAAACCCCCAGAAAATATCAAAAAGAATCTTCTCAGGTCAAACTGGACAAGTCCCAGGAGAAAAACTTAAAGAACCCGAATTTAGAGAATCCCTCAATAAACAACCAGCATGATGAAACCAAAATTCACAAATACAGAACTTGTATATAAACAGCCCCTCACTTGTAAGTATAAGAAAAATCCCTCAGGTGTAAATATGGACAAATGGCAAGTAATCACCAAGCATTGATAAAAGCATTCAATGAAAATAGCAGGGCTAAACTTAAAAAAATAAACTTTTTAAAAAATTCTAAAATATTCTGAGAGAGATAAGATATTACATTTTTAAAACAAGTATAGGGTGAAATATATAAAGTGATTAAAGAAATAACTCTTGGAAATTAAAAATATGATAGCTTAAATTAAAAATTTATTGAAACAGTTGGAGATGTAGTTAAGAAATTTTCCCTAAAGGTAAACCAAAGACAAAGAGACTTAAAATAGAAAGGAAAAAAGTCATAGGAGTATGACAGTACAGGAGCGTCAACATGAGATCAGAAGTTAAAGAGAGAAGGGAAGATATAGTTGAGAGAACATAATCAAGGAACTAATTCCAAAATGAAGAAACTGAATTTTCAGATTGAAAACTGTCATCACAATAAAAGAAAAGACTCACCACAAAACATATATCTGTGAAACTTCAGAATGCCACACATGTAGGAGGGCAGGCACTTAAGTTTATAAACTCAGCCTAAAAAAAGTGCCACATACCTCATTGCTGGATATCATGATGGTCACTTTTGAAGGACTCCTCTTGGGAAGCTTTGCACCCATGCCAGCACCTTGTCCACCCTTCAAAGTAATTTTGGAGTTCTTTTTTCTGGAATGACCATCAGAGTTGTTGTCCTATGAAGTCTGACAATTAAGTTCAGAACTCATTCTAGAAAAAATGCTTCAAAAGATGTATGAGGCCCTGGCATCGGTGCACAGCTTCCCAAGGGGAGTATGTCAAAGATGACCTTAGTGATATTCAACAATGAGGTCTGTAACACTTTATCTAGGAGGAGTTTGCAAACTTAATTGTCTGATCTCATACATAACCTACATAACCTTGCAAAGGACATACTGAAAGAATAAAGATAAAATAAGCAAAGCTTTCAAAATTCTGAGGGGAAATTATCTTCAACCTGGGATCTGTAAGTAGCCAAACCATCAATCTTATGAGCATGTAGAACACAGATTTCTCAAAGGTGAACCTTCTCTAATTAACTTAATATCCCATTCACCTTCCTTAGGAAGCAGGTAGGAATAGGGATCCACTGAAACCATAGAAAATCAAGAATGAGGGCATTACCTTTTTGCATCTGGAACAGCTGTTCAACATAGAAATAAGAGAAGAGAGCCACTGGGGTGATATTAAAAGGAAGCCCCAGGACCGTACCTCTGTGCTCAGCCTAGAAAGGTATAAATTCCAACCGGGACATGAAAATGTAGAGTTCCCACAGGAGTACCTTTTGGGAAAAAAATAGTAGAAAAGGTAGATTTCACCTCCCATTTCATCCTGCAATCCCATTACTGGGCATCTACCCAGAAGAAATAAAAAAACTTTTTAAGGCCTCTTGCACTAGACTATTTATTACAGTTCAATTTACAAAATGGGGAAACAGCCTAAATGCCCACCAACCCAGGAATGGATTAATAAGCTGTGGTATATGCATACCATGGAATACTATTCAGCCATTAAAAAAGATGGAGACTTTACATCTTTTGTATGAAAATGGATGAAAGTGGAACACCTTATTCTTGGTAAAGCATCACAAGAATGGAGAAGCAAGAATCCTATGTACTCAGTTCTAATATGAGGATAATTAATGACCTAGTACATGGTGGGAGGTGGGGGAAGGGGAGAGGAGAGAGAGGGAAGGAAGGAGGGGGCTCACGGTGTGTGACACACCTTTTGGGGGCAGGACACAATTTAAAAGAAATTTCACCTGATAAATGCAATCAATGTAACCTGGTTCTTTGTATCCTCAATGAATCGCCAACAATAAAAAAAGAAAGAAAGAAAAGGTAGATTTCTTGCAAATTTAGTGTCTATGGAAAATTGCATTGAGTAGCCTTTTTATTATGGAGATTTTGGGGAATACTCCAAGACTTAGGAGAGGATTCAAGAAAACCAAGCAAAGAAAACAATAAGATCATCTTAACAAAAAAAAAAACAATTATGGGAAAATGGAATTATACATCACTAATTGAGCAGTAAGTTGTCACAATAATGAAAACATTAATGCTTAACCATAACGTATGATATACTGAGAGAATGGGGGAGGGAAAGCAAGAGTATAAAATAACTAAGTCTTCATTGCCATATGTAGAAGTCAGTAGTCATTATCTAAAGTCAATGACTTGAAAAACAGCAATATTTCTTTATTATTTGGAAACGTGCCAGAAAGCAGGAGGAAAATTAAAAGGTTAATATTACTCAGAGTAGCAGAATATGAGAAAAATTTAGCCCTTGTATCCAGGGGCCAAGGTTTACTGATAACTCTGTTATAGATTTTTACTACTATTTGACCTTTTGACTTTGATAAATATTGAAGATATTTTTTAAAACTAGATGAGAAAAAGATATTTTTAGAAAGTAGATGAGACATCTAAGAGACTTCTAATGCTGCCCTGGAGTTTCCTTTTAACATCATCCTGGTGGCTCTCTTCTGACTTGCTTCTATGTTGAATGGCTGTTCCGGAAGCAAAGAAGTAACACCCTCATTCTTGATTTTCTTATGGTTTCAGTGGATCCTAAGCCCTACTTGCTTCCTTTGCTCTTAGAATACTAAAGACCAAAGTATTTTTTCCTGGTATCCATTTTTCATCCATTGTGGAATATGCAGATACTACCTTTTTGATTTCACTTTTCAAGTGTGATGTCAGCCCTCTGCTTATAAAAATGAGTTGATGTTTTATGTATCAGAACTAAACACACACACACACACACACACACACACACAAATTTAGGGAGCCATTGAGGTTTTCTTCTAATAGGAAAGGGAGCTGTACAACTCCAATATTCAGTTACAGAAAAAATAATTGTCAATGTAGATGTCAAAACATAACACTACTACAATAAATAAATAAATAAATAAATAACACTACTTAAGGTTCTAATGGTCAAGACCTCTGGCTTATTGAAGCAAATTGAAATAACTGACTCGCTTTTCCATTTCCAAATATTATGCATTCCATTTACTTCATTGATATAAATTTTATCTTCTTGTGAAAAGCAGAGATATACTGAAAAAATGACATATATAAGGCTACTAGTTAGAGTTTGGGACTGTTATTTAGTTTTATTTTTCACAGAGGGATAATTTTTGAAAAATTATTAACTGTGTAGTGAGGCTTAGCAGGATTTCAGGCCTATAGTAGGGATTCTGGGCAAGAGTTTCCAAGAGCAAATACTTCATTTAAACACTTCCTAATATTTTTCTTTATCATGGAGACTACATTTTTACATTAGTAACGTATTAAACACTAGTAACAGGAAGAGAATATCTTATATTCTCTCATCTCTACTTATTTGCTATGGTCGCTTTATAGCAAATCAATATTTCATAGCTTCCTCTTGCTCTCAGTCTTTTTCATCTTGCTTTTTCTCCTAAGATTTCTATAAAACTTGCTATCCCCTGCTTAGACCTATTCTTTTTCTTACCACTTTAGAAAGGAAGGACTCAAGCCAAGAAGGGTTTGCACTGTGCCTGACACTCAAGGCCTATGGAAAGTAATTTAGCAACATCTCTTGACTGCAGGCAAGTTTGAATCGTCAGCTTAAGAAAATGAAAATGAAAAACAAGACCACAGTAGATTCAAAACACACTCTACATTTTATATTTAAGCAAAAAATGCCCACAACAAAAAAAAAAAATTTAAATCAAGTATTTGCGGTGATGCCCATTCTATATCCCCAGGGAATATTCTGCTGTAAATAGACACATGAGCCAGTCTCATGCAGCATCTTTCCTGAAATTGTTAAATAGTGAGAACTAATGTTCAAAATAATGCCTAAGAAACTAGAGTAAATGAAAATTTACTTTCAGTATCATCAAAGAATAAAAATTAGATTAAACAATGGATGGATCTTTTCCTGGTTTGGGGATCAGGGTGATATTTGCTTTGTAGAATGTGTTGGGAAGTATTCCTTCTTTTTTTATGTTTTGGAAAAGGTTAAGTAATATAGGTACTAGTTCCTCTTTAAAGGTTTGGTAGAATTCTGATGTGAAGCCATCTGGTCCCAGACTTTTCTTTTTGGGGAGATTTCGGATAGTTGATGCTATTTCAGAACTTGATATAGGCCTGTTCAACATTTCCACTTCTTTCTGGCTATGTCTAGGAAGGTGGCATGCTTCCAAGTATTAGTCTAGTGCCTTCAGATTTTCACATTTCTGAGAATAGAGTTTTTTTTTAAACCAATTTATAATTACTCACCCTTTCTTATGAAAGATAGATCACAACTATAGCCCAGGATGAAGACGGGGGGAGGTTTGATAGAGGGAGGGCAAATGGTGGGACCACACCCATGGAGCATATTGCAAGGGTACATCTATCAAGTATAGAACATAAATGTCATAATACAATAATTAAGTAAATGAGGCGAAAGCTATATTAATTAGTTTGATGTAATCACTCCAAATTGTATAAAAAATCAACACATTGTACCCCACAAATGCATAAATGTATTCATGATCTATGTGTATATGACTTAATAAAAGGGGGGGAAGTCCTTAAAATAATTAAAATCATATATTCCATCAAAAAATCTCAAATATTTTTGATGAATATTATTTCAAATAAAGGGTCTTTATTTGACTCTTATTTGAAAAAAGTCTTTTATTTCTACCAGGGTCTTGGTTAGCAGAAAACTATAGTTAATTCTATCTAAACAATTCTGTTAACAGGCTTTGCTCTTCTGATATTTATATTAATAGTTTACAAGTGATACCTCCATCCAACTGATAGATCACGCCAGAAGGCTAGAAATCAGGTTGACTTTTTCCCTTTCCAATAGACCTTCTAAATTCTGCTAACTGTACTTTTAAAATACTCATTATGCCCAACTACAATTCTTTGTCTTTTTCACTGATATTTCTACTGTACTAACCTCTGGTACCCTGCCATGGAGACCCAGCTGGCCTCACTACACTCCCCTGTCCTTGTTCCTCTCAGCTTAAAACCCTTTACTGATTCATCCTTAGGACAAATTTCAACCTCTGAGTATGTATGTCAAGACCTGCCATGATTGACTGATTGATTCCACTCCCTCCTTGCATGTTTTGATGTTAGTTTCAACCTGCCCTCTCTTTCGTCCCTCCAGCTACACTCAAGCTCCAACCTCTCACTTACCTGCTTTCCCCCATACTGCCCTGCTTCATCCAACCTGTCCCCTCCCTGTTGGCATCTCCTCTGCATCATTCAAATCTTAGCTTATATGCCATTTCCCCCAGAGAAGCCTCTCTTGTTCTTTAATCTGAATTTGTTAAATGTTGTAACCACCTTGTTCCCCTGACTAGATTGTGTCTCATTTGCAACTGTGTGATAGGCAGAAAATGCAAATAGTTTTAGAAGGTAACAAATTTTTAAATGAGAAAATACTGTCGATTATTTGTAAAAATCAAGGAAATTTCAATTTCCCATTTCAATGGTACATTTAGAGGCAGCTAATAAAACATTAATGCAAGGTCTAAAATTTGCTTTGGACTCAATTTTTTTAATATTAAAAACAATCATAAGTAGCATTTCTTACCTATATTTTAAGTTATAAATGATTTGATCAATTTCTGGTCAAATATTTGTGTATGACAAAAGTTAACACACAATTATAAAGCTTGACAAAAGATTCACATCAATTTTTCATAATAGCTTGAGCGACCAACGGTATTAATGGGAGCAAGGGATAAATAGATTTCAAGGTAGATTCCTTTGACCAAATATATTTATATATTGTTTTATATTCCCAAGAGTATTATGTAAAGATACTTTAATAACACACTATTTCTCTCTCTAAACAATTCCAACAGGTATCATTCTTTCCTTTCCATAAACAGAGGGAGTGTAAACGGTAATGTGAACACCACAATAAATGCTGGTGTTCATGCAGAGAGAAAGGAAGCCTTATGCCCAAAGCCTATTAAGTTACTGACCTAGAATTAGAACCCAGGACTCCAAGTTCAGAACTCTTTGCTCCACCACTTGCTCCACTTATGTGCCATAATCTTGAGAATTCAAAGTATTAATAACTTCTAGGGCATTCTTGCTCTCTTTAGACATTCTTACTTTAAACTGCAAATAATTCTTTTTTTTTGCAGTTTTTGGCTGGGGCCAGGTTTGAACCTGCCACCTCTGGTATATGGGGCTGGTGCCCTACTCCTTTGAGCGATAGGCCCCACCCTAAACTAATAATTCATTCTAGGAACATTATATATTAATATATACTTATGTATAAATTAATTTACCATATAATTTTCCCCTTAAGACAGAGGTGCTCTGAACTAAAAGAGACTTATAACCAGTGATGGGTGACTGAGAAAAAAAAATGTTATTTAAAAAAATAGGAGTAAAAGAAAAAAATTAAGGAAACATTGCATTCTTTGCTCTTTTTTTTTACCAACTCCACATAAAACAGGTTTATATAAATATACATTATTCAAGTTGATCCTTACAACAGATATGTGGATTGCAAATCGTTAGTTAAGGAATCTAACTCTCAGAGCCATATTACATGAAATAGGGACAGAGTCCCATTCTTCAGACCCCAAAACATTTTTCTTTTTCCAACCCCACAATGCTCATGCTCATAGACCATCTCACTGGATACTCACATTTCATCACACCTTGAATTTCATAAACAGGCTTGAGAATCAGATTACCATCAAAGTCTTTAGGAAATGGATTTATTGAGTTCCACTTATTTGAAAAATCTGTAAGTTTCACAGTTCGTGTTCTGTTCTTGGGAATCTTCCATTCAACAATCTCCTTCAGGGTATAAATATGTTCATCTTCACACTCATAGAATTCTCCTTCTTGTGACAAAGGCAGGGTAAATGAGTGATTTTGATGGTTCCTTACTATTCCACAGTTCACCCTTATTTCTCCATCGAGCTCTTCAACTGAGTTGAGTACAATTTGCTCCCCTTGCTTTATGATGAGATTCTCTAGTTTTATATCCTTCTGATGATAGAAGCAAGGATGCCCTAGTCTACTTGCTCCAATATGAATGGTCCTTGTAATTTCTTCCATAGTAAGGTACGGAGTTTTATCAGCCACAATCTTAAAAAGACCTAAGAACAAAATTGTGTGAATTAGAGTTCTTACAACTACAGTTTTCATAAAAAAACCACAATGTGACTGCAATAAAACAAGGATTGTATAGCTTTTAGAAGTATTATACCTCCCTTTTCAATAAATGGTGCTGGGAAAATTGGACAGCCACATAGAGAAGGAGGAAACAGGACCTCTATCTCACCCCATTATCAAAAATTAATTCAAGAGAAATAAAAGACTAAGACATAAGGCACAAAACTATAAAAATTCCAGAAGGAAATATAGAAAAAACACTTCTAGATATTGGCCCAGGAAAAGAATTTATGACCAAGACCCCAAAGGCAATACAGCAACAAAAAATAATAATAAAGAAACAGAATTTAATTAAATGATAAATCTGCACAGCTAAAGAAATAATCAACAGAACAAATAGATAACATCCACAACTAAAGCAAATATTGTTAAACTCTACATCTGATAAAGGGCTAATATTCCAGAATCTACAAAGAACTCAAACAAATCAGCAAGACAAAAGCAAACAACATCATTAAAAAATTGGGCAAAAGACATAAATAGAAGTTTTTCAAAAGAAGATAGATAAATGCCCAACAAACACATGAAAAATGTTCTATATCACTAATAATCTGGGAAATGCAAATTAAAATCACAATGAGATATCATCTTACCCGTTAGAATGGCTTTTATTAAAAAGTTAAAAAACAACAAATGCTGGTGTTCATGCAGAGAGAAAGGAATGCTTATACACTATTGGTGGGATTGCAAATTAGTACAAACTTTATGGAAAACAGTCTGGAGAGTTTTCAAAGAACTAAAAGTAGACCTACCATTTGATCCAGCAATCCCACTACTGGGTATTTACCCAAAGAAAAAGAAATCATTTTATCAAAAAAGACACCTGCACTCCATTGGTTATTGCAGCACAGTTCACAATGTAAAGATGTGGAAACAACTCAAGTGCCCATTAATTCATGAGCAGATTAACAAAATGTAATATATAGGTATGCCATGGAGTAGTATTCAGCTGTAAAAAAGGATGAATTAATGTCTTTTGCAGAGATTTGGATGAAACTGAAGGCCATTATATAAACAAAGTATCTCAAGACTGGTAGAACAAAACCACATGTACTCTCTAAAAAACTGGAACTAACAGATAGGCAAAAATGTACACAGAGGGAAATAAAAATCATTGGAAATCAAGCAGGGGGAATGGGGGAGAAGGGAAGGAACTGAAAGCTACCTAAGGCTTACAGCATGCACTATTTGGGTGATGGGCATACTTACAGCCGTGACTCAAGCACGACAAAAGCTCTCTGTGTAAAAAAAACACGTGTGCCCCCTTCAAACAGTATATTCAAAAACTTACAAAATGATATATCTTGGAAAACCATTAATTAGTTTACTTAACAAATGTATTCTGATTAAATTAATCTGTGTATTAAATCATAATTAACCAGATTATGTTTTCTTATATAGAGAGACTTCTTCTGATCAGTTATTTTTGAAATTTCTTTTTGTTCATATATAAAAAAAGGAATTTAGGTGATTTTTACATATAAACTTCCTGGAAAAGTGTGAATGATGTAATCCTGGGAAGGAATGAATATACAGTGGGTACAAACTTTAAGAAATTGAAGTGCTCGTCGGCTGAGTGGTGTGCTTGAATGCAGTGAGGAAAAGAAACATTTACTTTGAAGGAATTTCTTATTTAATTATGCTGTGTCTCAGGGAAAAGCCAATAAAATAGTATTCTTGAATTTGCTGCAGTAAATGAATTTACGTGTGTGTGTGTGTGTGTGTGTGTGCGCGCACTTGGGTATTTCATCTCACTTGTCTGTATATGAAGATTTATTTCCAAGAGCCCACAGTCATTATCAGGGTATAGAAAATTCAGCAGTTTTTGTGAAATAAGTTTTAAGAAAATAGCTACCTAGAATCCCATAAAAGACAGAGACACATAATTTTATTTCTATATTGATGACATAAGTCACAGAAGAATTAATTCAGCATCATCTTTCTTGGGGAATAAAGTTCACCTACAGTAATAACAGACCTAAAATAATATGAAGTGGGGAAAGTCTCAAACCCTAAGGGCCACCATTATTCCAAGTTAATCACACTACTCAGAGCTGCCTTCTTATATGTCTCTATTGCAAGAAAAATGTATTTATGGATCTGTGTGTTTTCCCTTGGAACATGATGAAGTGCACAGTTTAGCATACTAAGTGGCAGAATATAGAAAAAATATTTGATTAACTTATCTGTTTTTATACTAGTGCAGCCAATCCAAAGAGTCCTTCCTTTAAACCAGTCATTTAATACCATAAAACTAAGGCAATTTATAAATTAAATATGATGGCATTTGAAACTTCAATTTCACAATGAAGGAAGTTAAATATAAACTAAAGCATCATTGGGATTGATCAGCTCTAAATTTGACCAGTGTTTCCTCCATCTATTTCACAAAGAGTATAATAATTCTATGCTGGGAAAAATATGCTTTATTATTCTGCTTAAGAAAAACAAAACACATTTCAAGAGCTGAGCAATCATGAGACTTATTATAAAATAAGCCAATATGTAATCTTTATAAATAAGTTAGAAAGCAGAAAGAAAATAGATTTCCATTTCCACCTTGGATTATATTAGCTTTTAAAATGGATTTTGTTATTATTTCTAAGTTGGTAGAAATTGTTCACAAGAAACATATTACTGAAGAAATAAAAATTATAAGGAAATACAGTAAATTGAGCTGTTGAAAATTAGTCAATAAGTAGATTTAATCTTTTGAATCTCCTCCCTGAATCTTAGATTTTGGGGGAGTTTATATTTTTAACCAATTCTTAATGATTTCTAATCATTATTAATAATAACAGCAACACTAAATTTGTTTAGAAATTTATGTTTCCAAAATTTTTTTTCATATGCATCATTTATCCTTGCAATAGTCTTTTGAGGAAAATAAACAATTATTACTGGGTGAT
Organism: Otolemur garnettii; assembly: GCF_000181295.1. NCBI lineage: Eukaryota > Metazoa > Chordata > Mammalia > Primates > Galagidae > Otolemur > Otolemur garnettii. Next base: position 22,375,140 of record NW_003852397.1, read on the forward strand.
ATGAAGATGGCTTGGACTCATGGCTCTAGATTTTGAAATCAGAGCTTTGAGATCCAAATCTTGCATCTTGTCACCAAACTAGGTTGCTTTCCTGTTACATGTATTTCAAGGACATTATTCATGAGAATAGCATGATTGTCTCCATTCACAGTACACGTTTATGGGTCTCATCAGCTGGCCTTCCCTTCAAATGGATCAGCTGTCCCCAAATGCCTTAGTGTGAGAAGAACAAAAACAATCTCCTGGTTCAATGTGCAGAATTTATGCTTATCAGAATTTTTGACTTTTTTCCTTCATCGATCTCCACCCAAATAGGGAATAATTCTAAAAATTAAATTCTCCAAAATTATACCATTATTAGCATGAAATCATGGTGAAGATTTTATGATCTTTCATTCCTGCTTTCTCAATTTCAACCAAATATATTTTCTCCATTTATGAGATAAGGAATCTACTAATTCTCATCCTTTTTTCGTATCATCCAAAATTAGGATTTGAAAATATTAGCAGTTTTGAATGTGTTGGAAATTTACATATATGATACAATTTCATTTTCAAAATGGCAATATGAAATAGCTCATATTAATAAACAGAAGTAAACACAAACATTCACAGATAATGACATGACGTTTTGAAGAGAGGCTATAAGGATACAAAATCAATGTCCACAAGTCAGTTGCCTTTGCATATGCCAACAACAGCCTAATTAAGGACATGACTTCCTTCACCATAGCCCCAAAGAAAATGAAATACTTAGGAATATATCTAACAAAAGAGGTGAAGGACCTCTATAAAGAAAATTATGAAACCCTAAGAAAGGAAACAGCAGAGGACTTAAACAAATGGAAGAACATACCATGCTCATGGCTGGGAAGAATCAACATTGTTAAAATGTCTATACTTCCCAGAGCAATCTACCAATTCAATGCCTTCCCTATTAAAATACCAACATCCTATTTTCAAGACTTGAAAAAAGTGATTCTGCATTTTGTATGGAACCAGAAAAAAAACTGGTATAGCTAAGGCAGTTCTTAGTAATAAAAACAAAGCCAAGGGCATCACCATACCAAATTTTAGGATGTACTATAAACCATAGTAGTCAAGACAGCATGGCACTGGCACAAAAATAGAGACATAGACATTTGGAATTGAATAGAAAACCAGGAAATGAAACCAAAAAGTTACAATCACCTAATCTTCAATAAACCAAACAAGAAGATCCACTGGGGGAAAGACTCCCTATTTAATAAATGGTGCAGGGAGAACTGGATATCCACATGTAAAAGACTAAAAGTGGACCCACACCTTTCTCCATTCACAAAAATTGATTCAAGATGGATAAAGGACTTAAATTTAAGTCATGAAACAATAAAAATCCTCAAACAAAGCCTAGGAAAAACACTGGAAGATTTCAGCCTGGGGAAAGACTTTATGAAGAAGACTGTCATGGCAATTGTAACAACAACAAAAATAAACAAGTGGGATTTAATTAAAGCAAAAAGCTTCTGTATAGCTAAGGAGACAACAACCAAAACAAATAGAAAAACTACCCAATGGAAAAGGATATTTGCATATTTTGAATCAGACAAAAACTTAATAACTAGGATCTATAGAGAACTTAAATTAATCAATGAAAAAAACCAACAATCCCATACATCAATGGGAAAGAGAAATGAACAGAGCCTTCTCTAAAGAAGGCAGACAAATGGCTAGCAAACATGAAAAAATGCTCATCATCCCTAATTATTAGAGAAATGCAAATTAAAACCACCCTGACATATCATCTAACCCCAGTGAGAATGGCCCATATCACAAAATCTCAAAACTGCAGATGCTGGCACAGATGTAGAGAGAAAGGAACACTTTTACACTGCTGGTGGGATTGCAAACTAATACAACCTTTTTTGAAAGGAAGTATGGAGAAACCTCAAAGAACTCAACCTAGACCTCCCATTTAATCCTGCAGTCCCATTACTGGGCATCTATCCAGAAGGAAAAAAAGCCTTTTATTATAAAGACACTTGTACTAGACTTTTTATCATAGCTCAGCTTACAATCACTAAAATGTGGAAACAGCCTAAATGCCCCTCAACCCAGGAATGGATTGGCAAGCTGTGGTATATGTATACCATGGAATACTATTCAGCCATTTAAAAAATGGAGATTTTGTAGCATTTGTTTTAACCTGGATGGAGGTGGAACACATTACTCTTAGTGAAGCATCACAGGAATGGAGAAGCATAAATCCTATGTATTCAATGTTTATACGATGACAATTAATGACACGGGGTGTGGGAGAAGGGGAGAGGAGACAGAGAGAGAAAGAGGGAGAGGGGAGGGAAAGAAAAAGAAAAAAAAAAAGAAAAGAAAATAGTGACTAATTCTCACATAAATTGGATTTACTTTTGACCAAAGTACATTATTTGAATAATAATTTTTAATTCAACTTGTTAATATGTTGTTTAGAATATTGCATCCTCATTTATAAGTGAAATATGATTGTAATTTCCCTTTATAATAACATATTTTTTCCAATTTTAATATCAGGTATATCCAGATGAAATAGAATGATTTTGAAGTATTTCTTCTTTTTCTATTTTCTGTAAGATTTTTCATGATCTGTTTTTTGAAATTATCTTCTATTTTTATTTATAAATATTAGTTGTCTATTTCTGAGACTTAGAAAAAAAAAGAAGTTAACTGATGACTCCATATTGAACATTCTATGACAGACATACTTTTATCTGACAATGTGAATGTTACTTCTTTTGCATTATTATTATTACTTAATATTTCATTGCAGCAATCATCTGATTTCTTTTCCAAATATATTTATCTTCATTCTTTATGAGGTTTTTGTGTCTAGTCCTTATCTTAAACATTGTTATTGTTATTAAGTCTTAAGCCTTTTTAATTTTGTGAAGGCAAAAAGTGGAAACCAAATAAACACATGTATATGTATAGAGAAAATAAAAATGGGCCATGCCTGTGGCTCAGAGGAGTAGGGTGCTGGCCCCATATGCCGGAGGTGGCGGGTTCAAACCCAGCCCTGGCCAGAAACTGCAAAAAAAAAAAAAAAAAAAAAAAAAACCCAGGAAAAAAAAATCGGCAGAGTAAAACATTTCTACTCCCACTTAAGCTTTTCTGCAGCCAAACATGATGATAAAACAATGAGACTGTATTCTAATGAAATATGAAAATCAGCTGAAAATAAACACCTCTTTCCTGATAACATTTAAATACTTTAAAGTTATCAAAACATGGATTTCTATCCACTATCCTTATAAAGAAAGTTGCCCTTGAGATATAGGTAAAAAGACGTCCAATACACATAAACACAGGCACATACAATTGAAATACATAGATAGTTATGTATTTGAGATGTATGTTCAAAAATTTCTGAGGTGAGTGGAGCAGACTCTAGCTCTGGTTTCAAAAATTCAACTCCAGGTTGAAATGGTGTGCATGAAATGCCCTCTCAAAGCAAAAAAACTCCAAATTCTCAAGCAAAGTGTTAGAATATACAATGATAATGATGTCCAAACTGTGAGAAAAGTCTCCAGATTTTTTAATCAATTATAGGATCATTAATATAAGGAATGTGCGGAAAGTCAAAGTTTGTGATAACAAAATGACACATGGTGATTTAAATGAATAGTGGAGAAGGAAGAGGACACACAAAGATGGCGACCAAGATTCTTAAATGTTAGGTGAGACTAAGCAAGGCTGTAGGATTCCTATGTTTGAATGTCTTTACATTAATAATTGAATCAGAACTGTCTGCAAGTTCTATTAACAGTTTACCTTGAGGCGAAAGAGTACATCATAAAATGTTTCATGTTTTACCTCTTTCGTTACACTAGTCCATGGGGAAAAAAATACCTCTTTCCTGATAACATTTAAACTCCTTGCAAAGAGTGACTGCAAAATCTATCGTGTTTGGAATGTTAACAAATAATTTACATTTAAAAAATGTTAGCTCTTGAAATCAAATGTTGTAACCTGATATCTGTGCCTAAAGCTCTGTTATAATTAGAACTTATTCATTAATGCACCATACATACATGCTCTTGTCAAAAATTTCTATCTCCCAAACAGTAAAAATAAATAATAGACATAGGAGGAGGAGGGAGAATGTGAAAGACTATCAGCCTTGGAGAGAACACAGTTCCCTGGATGCTCACCAGTTCTGCGGGTCACTGCCCCCTTGCATTGCAGCAATACACACAGAGCCATCAGGGCTCGAAAAAACGTTCACAGAGTTCAGGCATCCCTGAAGCTCTCGCTGCCTGCTGTTAGAAGGATCTTCAGTATATCACAGACTCACTACTTCTGGCCCTAGGAGGAGTGCCCAGGTGACTGTAGGTAGTAGACTTTTCAAGGTAAGAGGAACACAGCTACTCCCCAGTAGACAGGAATGATTAAGAAGATGGATTTTGGATTCTGACAATCTGAGTTTTAATTGTGACCTCAGCTCTTCTTTAACATGTAAACTTGGGAAGTTACACTCTCAGGGCTATCATTTCCCTTTTTCCTAAAATGAGAAAAATTATATCATATGTACCATAAAGTTACTGTGGTTATTGGAATAGTTAACTTACATAACGAGCTTAGATAGTGTTTAAGACATAGCAACAAAAAAGCAAAAACCAGTAGCTGTTACCTCTCTCCATTTTCCTTCACTCTGGGATTCTAAGCCATTCTAGAAGGCTTAATACTTATTAAGAATTAAGAAGGAGGTTAATACTCATACAAGTTCAGTGCCAAAAAGAACAAATGAAATATTTCAGTCTGGATCAAATTAGACATACCAAAATATATAGAATTGGCAACACAGCGTCTGGCACAGAACGGACCAAAATTTCCAGCAATGATAATTTGCACAGACCACTCCAGTGAGTCTGAATATGGAAATGAGCCTCAGATGACCCCTTTAGGTGGACTGCCTTTGGGGGAAATATTTCCAGGTTGCTTTGAGGAGTTTGTCTGATCTCATGCTTTGATAAATGACTTAGAATTTAACCACCATAATTTTATGCCCATAATGAGCAGATTATAGGGAGAATAAAAGAGGGAAGCACGTTTTGCGTAGGCATTGTGCTACGTGTCGTTATTCACAAGGTATACATTATACCCAGTTTCTGAAGTTCCCTTGAACAAAAGAAACAGCAAAATGCCAAGGCATTTTTTGGAACCTGTTTTATTCATGACTCTGAAAGGTAGTTGAAGCCCATGGAGGGAGGAGAATACCCTCCCCCTATTTTAATGATTTTAATTTTGCTAATGGAATGTTAGCAGAAAGAGTTTGGGAACCATGTGGAGCTGATTGTGTTGTTCCGTATTGATGCTGCCTGCAAATTAAATGCACCTAAGTAGCCACCTGTTTATGCTTATGATTATGTAAAGCCCCATATGCTTCTCTCTCTACACATGGGAGGTAAATATTGAAAAAATTATTCTGGTGTGAAGGGTGAAAACAGCAGCAATTCTTCTATAACTGTCAACATATGCCGTGGTGTTTCCTTGTAATGTTGTGCTTTGTCTGACATATTTGCTGATTTTTACCATGCAGTGTTCAAAAAAAATCTGTTTCCCATGGTTATACAAAACAATTAAAAATCAGTTTACATTAAATTCAAATTAGCAAGAGGTATAATTTTCCCATGTAACCATAAGTTTTAAATGAATTTCAGAGCTTAGAATTTAAATAGATTTTGATTTGCACGATAAAGAAAACTGAACTTTTTTTTTTTTCTAAATTCGCCAGCATATAAAAAGTAGCAATTTCCCTCTAAGCACATCCTTTCGGTTCCATTTCACTAGGCTATAAAACTGACTCCACAAACATGAATTTGAAAAGCCCACCTAAAAATTGCCCTGGGCTCTTGAATGGCTAGACCCACCCCTTTCCCTCTGGATTTGACTTGGAGAGCACCCTGCTGGCCCCTAAGAGTCCTCTCCAGAAGACCTGACCTGGGACCTGGTCTGCAGGAGCACCTAAACACTTTTGGGATAAGCTACCTCTGAGCACTGGGAGGTCTGGGGCAGGTAACTCCTCTTGAATTGCCTCAATATTGCTCAGTGAAGATGATCACTTCCAGGAAAGAAGAGAGCATCTGGACTTACTGTTGTTGCCCACTTTAGACGGTGAAGAGAAACAAATTGAGTTTTCTATCTGATGAAGAGGGGCTTACATACTACATAGCAGCCCCTAGACAAGTGCTATTCCTGACTTCCCAATGAAGAATTCACCCCCCCAAAAAAAAGAAAAGAAAAAATAACCCACAGAAATTGATAGAAAAAGAAGAAAACGAACCACATCACCAAAAACTAAGAATAATAGATCAACTACCGCAAAAAGCCAGAAAGAAGTTACTTTCACAATAATCTGAACAGAGCTGAAGTGAAAAGAGCGTCAATGCTGGGACTTGTGAAATAGCAGAGCCCTCTAAAGGTTGAAAAGACATTAATACTGAAAATGACCGTATTTAACAATCACTGGGCACTTGTTACATGCCCAGGTTTGGAGTAAGCACTTAACCACCACCTCATTTATTTAATTCTCAGAAGAATTTGGTGAGATAATTAATCTTAATGTTTTTTTTGTACTCTACCGATGAGGAAACTGATAAATGGAAGTACTAAAACACATCAAGGAACCCAGTCTAAATTTGTGTGTGTGTGAGTAGTATGTGTATATACGTAAATATCTACGCATATAGATCCTCTACAAATATTTAAAATAAAATTAAAATCCCTCATATCCCTCACTAGACTGAAAGAGTCTCTTAATATTTTGGCATTTTCTTCATTCATGATACATACACAGAGATATAAATGTCCTAAACATTTAAATATAATTTTTAAGTAAATAATACATTGTAAGGAATGTATTATCACCAATCTTGTGCCATATTGTTGAGCATCAAAGTTAATTCTGTTATTTTGCTATTCCAGATAATTCAAAAATGCTTATTTCTCTAGGGTTGATTCTGGTGAGTAGAAGCGCTGAGTTAAATCCCTTTAAACTGTAGAGTCTCTTTTATCAACTGAGCTCCAGTTCTAGCAGGGCAGGACCAAGACATAAGGGTACAAACAGATTCAATCATAAACCCCTGTATATGCATAAAATAAACATTTGCAGGTGGCACTTGATATATATATGATGTATTTAGACTAGAGACACAATCTATTATCAAATTTATTTTCACAAAGATTAGAACAACCTATATATACTTTAGTTGGGTTTGAGAGTAGTAACCATTTGCAACATTTTTCCCAACTTAATTATCAAAATTGCAAAACTTATCGAACTAAATAGGTGGGAAAGTTGTTGCTGTGTTAGTACAGACTAATTTCTATGTAATTCTAAGCCACTTGACTTTCTTCTGTTCTTTGCACATTTACAAATTAGTGTTCTACTAGAATTTTTATTGATTTTTTTTGATGAATATTTTAGTGGTACCTAGTCTTTTAAAAATTGAGCCATTTTCCACATCTTCCTATTACACTTCCTTTTTGCTTAAATTTCTGATATGTAGAAAGTTACATTTTCTGTAATCAAATATATTATTTCATTTTGTTTTTTCTTATATTAGTAACCTAAACATGTTTCAAATACAGACATAAGACACTTTTACTTAAAATGCAACTTCTTCATCTATTTCAAATTTCTTTGTCTATGTGGAATAAGGCTGATGATTTGAGTAGAGTAAGGCTGATGATCTGAGTGGATCTATGGTTTGCTAAATTGATAATTACACTAGAACAATTAACTAAATAGCTCTTTCTGTAACTCTAGATGTGTAGTAACAACATTATCAACTAGAAAGTAATGCTCTATATCAAAGACTGCCCTAAGCTATAAATGAATGTTCAAGCGTATTGGGTACTAGGGTCAAATTCAAAGCATTTCCCTGTTGCTTCTAGAACAATTAGTACCATTATTAGTTAAGTAATTTATTGATGCAGATTTTCATTTTCTCTAAGTAACACAAAATACCATTTATTATTACTTCTTACTTGTTTTTAATGTTAGCAAAACAAGTACCTTCTCATTGTTCTATTTTTTAAATATTTTTTATTTTTTATTCTCCCAAGTAAATGTTAGAAATACTTTTGAAAGAGCCAACATAATTCTAATTATGATTTTAATACGATGATTGTGGTTAGCATTGTGTTGAAAATAAATTAATACATATGCAGTTGATATACTGTCTTTATTTTTACTAAGTAAACTCATATATTTTTTAAACATTAAGTAAATAAATGAGATAAAGTCATATAATACATTATCCTCACATGTTCTCATGGCTGAAAATGGGAAGTTACGACTATACATATTCTTATGTATATGTCTGTGTACCAATACTTGTTTCATACACAGGTACTTTTTTCATCCTATCACCTTACCAAACTCACTTACTAATTTTAAGGTTTCAAATTTGTATTTCAATTGATTCTATCAGTTTTTCTGGGCAATGCTGCTATCTGCAAATAATGATTATCACTTCATTTCTAAAAGTTTTCTAATTCATTCGTTTCTGGCCATATTTACTTAAAATTCTAGACTGGTGCTAAATATGTCAAACGGACACCCTTGTGGGAAGAGCTCTTCCTTCCTATGATTCACAGAAGTGCCACACGTCATGATGCTCCATCTGGGCCAGGGTGTTCCTGCAGGGTGACCCTCTGCTACATCTGTCAGGCCTTGCCATGTTCTGAAGACTTTAAATTTTATGTTGCTAAAAATAATCAGGACAGGGATACTAAAACCCATTCAATTGTATTCTTTCAACAGAATGTTGAATGTGAATGTTTTTATATAGATATATCATGTTTTTAAATAATATATATTACATTTTAATAAAGCTGTTAATTTACAAAACGAGAGAGAAGAGATAAAAAGTAGTTAGGTTGGACCCTCAAATGGAATTGGCAGAGCCCTTATTAAATGGGATTTGGCAATAGCAATCTAGATCTTTAAAAACATTTTTACTTCTACTTCTGAAGTAATAGTTATAAAAATCAGAACTGTTGACAAAATTTTAGTTTAAAAGGCCAGCAGGGCTCAGTGGTTCACACCTAGGATTCCCATCACTCTGGGAGGCCAAGGTGGATGGCTTGCTTGAGCTCAGGAGTTTAGTAGAGACCTCATCTCTACTAAAAATAGAAAAACTAGCCTGCATGATGGAGGGCACCTGTAGTCCCTGCTAAAGGGGAGGCTGAGGCAAGAGCCCAGGAGTCTGAGGTTGCTGTGAGCTATGGTGCCAAGGTATTTTAGCCTGAGGCAACAGAGTAACACCCCCGTCTCAAAAAAAAAAAAAAAAAAAAAAGAGAGAAAAAGGCTATCCACTATAGTACAAATTGTATAAGTGGCTCTTTTCAGAATGGATTATTAAAAAAGTATGGAATATGTATATGAGGCACTATTATATAGCAAATAAAAATGCTTGGAAGGATACTTAATGACACAGGCAAGACCTCATAAACAAGGATTTTTTTCCCATTGTGTTAAAATATGTGTCTATATGTGTGTGGATGTGCAATGTAACAGAAAACAATGAAAAGAAATATACCAAATATTAATGCAGGATAACTCTGGTGATGTGATTATAGGGAGTTTTATTTACTTCCCTGCCTTTTCTTTCATTTTCCAATTTTCTAAAAAAAAAAAAAAAAAAAGGATATGTTATTTGTAAAACAGAAAAATCAATGTATTTTGTTACTTTCAAAAGTTTAGTTACTGATGTCCACACAAAAACCTGCACATGAATGCTTATGGCATCTTTATTCATAATTGCCAAAACCTGGAAATAATCAAGGTGCCCTTCAGCAGGTGAAGGGATAAGTAAACGGGGATACATCTTCAATGAAATAATACTCAGCACTACAAAGAAATGACTTAGCAAGTCATGAAAAACCACAGGAGGATCTTAAATGCATATTAGTAAGAAAAAGAAGACAATTTGAAAGGCTGTGTACTGTGTGATTCTAATTATATAACATTCTAGAAAAGGAAAAATTACAGAGACAGTAAAAGCGCCAATAGTTACCAGGATTTAGGGGAGTCGGAGAGTTGAAGAGGCAGAGGACAGAGGATTTTTTATAGCAGTTAAACCATTCTGTATGATACTATAAAGGTGGACATGTGTCATTCCACATTTATCAAGACCCACAAAATGTACAACATCAAGTGTGAACTTTAATGTAAACTATGGGCTTTGGGTGATAATGATGTGTCACTGTGGATTCATTGCTAGCAACAAATGTAGCATGGGATAGGAATGGTTAGGGAGACTGTGGAATATGGGGTGGGTGGGGTGAAGGTTATAGGGCAAATTTGTTTTCCAGTGACAGAATCTCTAACTCTCCAAAATGTACTTGTGTAATTCTACACACTCTAGGAATGTGCTCTACGAACGTTCAGTTAAGAGTCAAGAAACTGGAGAGCTGAGTAAATCATTTTTTAAGAGCGATCTAGTCCCTCTTCTGAGCAGCCTTCCACGGTGGTACAGTTGAAGTAACATTGTAATGAGCTTTTAGAAGAATCACACATGTTGGAAAGGGGAATGGTAAGAACAAGGACTGATGAAATAGATTTTAGAAGATGTACCTAAAAATGTTGATGCTATGAAAACTTGTAGAACAGTGTCAGCTGTGGAACAACCTATTTTAAAATGGTCTTTCTAACAGAATTCTGATTCAATGCTAATGTGCAAATAGTTGAGCAAAATAATCATTTTAATCTAAAATTACAAAATCTGTATTCCGGATAATATACATGGTAGTTATCCAAAGATCGAGGATTTGGCTCAGCACAAGTGGCTAAGGTGCCAGCCAAATACACCTAAGGTGGCAAGTTCGACTCCATCCCGGGCCCACCAAACAATGACGGCTGCAACTAAAAATTAGCCAGGTGTTGTGGCGGGTGCCTGTGGTCCCAGCTACTTGGGAGGCAGAGGCAGGAGACTTGCTTAAGCCCAGGAGGTTGCTGTGAGCTGTGATGCCATAGCACTTGAAGCTCTGTCTCAAAAAAAAAGACCGAGGATTTTTTTTTTTTTTTTTTTTGCAATTTTTGGCCAGGGCTGGGTTTTAACCCACCACCTCTGGCACATGGGGCCAGAGCCCTACTCCTTTGAGCCACAGGTGCCGCCTTAAAGACCAAGGATTTTGAGAAATAATCTGATCATGTACTAAAGAGTAGAGGAAAAAATAGGCTAAAAAATATTGTAAAAGCCTAAATTTCTTTTATATATTGACTAATTCACATTTTCTTGTATAGTTTCTACAGAATACTTCTTTCTGTCTAGGAAGATGTTTTGTTTAATAGACATAGCTGAATTTATTTTGCTTAGGTGACTATAGTCAGGAAGAAGTTCCTTAAGAGAAGTTGACTCAGAAAATTTGGAAGAATAGCTCCTGATTCCTTGAACAGCAAGCTATCTAAAAGGTAGGGGCTCTACAAAGGTCTGCTCTGACTCAACCTTCATTACAACATCCAGATAGAGAAATAGAAGAAAATTCTGCCTTGTGTCTTGCTTCCCTTGACAAAAGTCCTCCAAAATAAAGGGAAAAAAAAAGAAAGAAAGAAAAAGAAAAATGATAAGCTATTTAAAGCTATTAAATATATTTAATTTTTTGCCTAATAAATTTCCTATCAGGTTTTTTAGAAACTGATATTTTAGTCCAATAAAGAAATAGCTACAATAACAATATAAAGACAAAAGATTAGTCATTTTAATAGTAGATGAAAATGCTGTGAATAACCATGGAACGTAACATGTATATATAAAATGAATTGCCCCATTTTTTGATTTGGGGCCATATATATATGTTATATAAGTTTATAAGCTTATATTTATAACTTATATATATAACTTAAACTTATAACATATATATATGTCCCCAAATCAAAAAATAGGGCATTTCATTTTGAAAAATGTTAATGTATTAGTATTTTGTTATCCAGGAATGAAGAATAAGGTTTTATAAATTTAAGTCATTTAACCTTAACTAATGTCTTGCAGAAGATATTTCATTAATCCCATTTCTGTCATTGGTTATTTTTAATACTTTTCTAAATTCTTCACACTTGTAATAAAAAAGATTTTTAAAAGAGTTTTATTCTTTATAGAGGTCCTTCACCTCTTTGAAGCTACTGTGAAAGGGTCTGTGTCCTTGATTAGCTTCTCATCTTGGCTGTTATTGGCATACACAAAGGCTACTGATTTGTGAACATTGATTTTACATCCTGAGACATTACTGTATTTTTTTTATCACTTCCAGGAGTCTTGTGGTTGAGTCTTTTGGGTTATCTTAGTATAAGATCATATCATCAGTGAAGAGGGAGAGTTTGACCTCTTCTGCTCCCATTTGGATGCCCTCTATTTCCTTCTCTTGCCTGACTGTATTGCCTAGGACTTCCAGCACTATGTTGAATAGTAGTGGCCATAGAGGATGCCCTTATCTGGTTCCAGTTCTAAGTGGAAAATTATGAAAAGAAATAGGGAAGACTCAACATTGTTAAAATGTCTATACTTCCCAAAGCAATCTATAGATTCAATGCCATCCCTATTAAAATATTAACATTGTACTTTCAAGATTTGGATAAAATAATTCTGTGTTTTTTATGAAACCAGAAAAAAACCCATATAGCTAAGACCTTAGCAATAAAAACAAAGCTGGTGGCGTTAGCCTACCAGACTTTAGGCTGTACTACAAGGCCACAATGATCAAAACAGGATGGTATTGGCACAAAAATAGAGACATAGACATCTGGAACCAAACAGAAAACCAGGAGATGAAACTAATATCTTATAACCACCTAATCTTTGATAAACCAAACAAGAATATATTGGGGGAAAGAATTCCTATTCAATTAATGGTGTTGGGAGAACTGGATATCCACATGTAAAAGACTGATACTGGACCTGCACCTTTTTCTACTCACAAAAATTGATTCAAGATGGATAAAAGACCTAAACTTAAGGCACAAAATGATGAAAATCCTCAAGGAAAGCATGGGAAAAACACATGAAGATATCAGCCTGGGGAAAGATTTTATGAAGAAGACTTCCATGGCAATTGCAACAACAAAAATAAACACATGGGACTGAAAAGCTTCCGTACAGCTAAGGAGATAATACCCAAAGGTAATAGACAACGTACACAAGGGGAAAAGATATTTGCATATTTTGAATTGGACAAAAGCTTGATATCTAGGATCTACAAAGAACTCAAATTAATCAACATGAAAAAAGCCAACAATTCCTTATATCAATGGGCAAGAGAGATGAATAGAACCTTCTCTAAAGAAGACAGATGAATGGCTAAAAAATGTATGAAAAATGCTTATCGTCCCTAGTTATTAGAGAAATGCAAATCAAAACCACCCTGAGATATCATCTAACCCCAGTGAGAATGGCTCACATCACAAAATCTCAAAACTGCAGATGCTGGCATAGATGTAGAGAGAAGGGAACACTTTTATACTGCTGGTGGGACTGCAAACTAATACAACCTTTTTGGAAGGAAGTATAGAGAACTTGCAAAGAACTCAAACTTGATGTCCCATTTGATCCTGCAATCCCATTACTGGACATCTACCCAGAAGAAAAAAACTGCCCACCAACCCAGGAATGGATTAACAAGCTGTGGTATATATATATGGCATGGAATACTATTCAGCCATTAAAAAAGATGGAGACTATATCTTCTGTGCTATCCTGGATAGAAGTGGAACACATTATTCTTTTTTTTTTTTTTTTTTTTTTGCAGTTTTTGGCAGGGCTGGGTTTGAACCCACCACCTCCAGGATATGGGGCCATTGTCCTACTCCTTTAAACCATAGGTGCCGCCTGGAACACATTATTCTTAGTAAAGCATCACAAGAATGGAGAAGCAAAAATCCTATGTATTCAAGTCTAATATGAGGATAATTAATTATCTAATACATAGTGAGGGATGGGGAAAGGGGACAGTAGAGAGAGGGAAGGAGGGAGGGGGCTGAGGGTCATGGTGTGTGACATACCTTTGGGGGGTGGGACACAATTATAAGAGGGACTTTACCTAGCCAATGCAATCAATGTAACTTTGTTCAAAAATATATTTAAAAAAGAAAGAAAAAGAATAGGTTACTCACCCTATAAAATACTATATCACAGGACAGTTCCCATTTTAAGACACTTACCAGGGATCCTGAGAGAAGTGGAAAAAACAAAACTTACTAACTTACTAACCAACTAATATCATTGGGGAAAATAATGAAAAAAAATATTTCAGAATGGGTGAATGATAGATATTCTGTTACTTTATCATCCCCAGTCCATCCCCACTCTCCAGGTAACCAGGTATGGCTTAAAGATTGGAGCCTGAGTCCACTGAAACCATGATGAAAAGGCCCTACTTGGTGATCCTGTCCACACCAACAGCAGTGAAGGTGAATGATATTCCTGCCTGGATACATCACTCACGTGTGAAACCAACCAGCCAGCGATGGGGAGTGGACGGTCTAACAACACCCGGACCAGCCCCACCGTCTCACCCTGGAGAAACAGACTACAGCCCTGCCCCAGTCACATACCAGGAGCTGACTGGTCTACTCATGGCAGAAGCTTGAGGATGAGAAGCAGCAGTGTGGAACTGATTACTATTCTTTCCTTTGGACTTTTTCACCTTCCTTCTTTAATGTCAAGTATAAGACATGATGAAGATTGTGAAAAATGTATCCAAAAGGTAACCCATACTAGACAAATTGTCAAAATTGTGTTATGGGTTTACTCTTATTATGAATGTACAGGAAATCTTGAAGGTACCTGCATATATAATAACACCCAATATCAGATATGTGTGCCCCACAGTGGGCCAGCTGTTTGCCACAATCCTTCTGAACCCCCAGAGCAAACTGAATTTGCTATGTGGTATACTGATATCCCCAGAAAGACAGGAACTGAGTTATAACAGAAGGAATACCTAAACAAATAAAAAAATCATTAATAACAATTTTGCAATGTATATAGACATGTTTCTTTTTATATTTTCAATAATAATTAGACATTTTCCATGTAGAAATGCTATATATTGCTGAAGAATTATTTCTAGGTATTTCACATTTTGTGTTGTCATGTTAACTTTAATTCTCTAACTGTTAATGGTATACAATGGATATTTATATATTGAACTTAAAAAATAATGATAAAAAATGGTACACATTTTAAAAAAGAGTTTTATTCTTAAGGGATATATGTATATATTGGAAGAGAATATTCCATGCCATTTGTACATGCCTTCGGGAGCTAGAGTTAGCAGATTTGTTTCTAACCTGTATAAAAATGATAGAGAATATCTCCTTCCCTAGAGACATTCTCAGATAGTAATGTCTCCCTCTTCTTTCCAAAGGAAATTTTTTATAAAGATAATGGCATAAAGATAATAAAGATAAGTTTTTGTGGAGGGGAAAGGTTGGAGTTTGGCCATGAGCCGTTACAGGTTTGGGGTTTCTAGGCTGTGAGTTTTCCAGCTGTAAGTTCTGCACCCGCCTGGTCTGCTCTATGTCATGGGCTTTGGGGTCAAAGGGAACCACCCAGACATGCAGCTCACACTGCCTGCTGTGCTGTGAGTATGAAACTGCAAAACCCACTTAGGCTCACTGTTCCCTTGCTGATGCAACTTACAGAAATGTGGTTTTAGCCCAGCAGCTATATTGCTACCTCTGAGCTGCTTGATCACTTAACAAATAAAATCCATTTATCTAGGTAGAAATTAGTTTAAACAGAAAGCACTAACTGAAGCTTCTTTTTAATACATGGTGAAAATCCAAGATTCATACGAAGGTAATTTTTTATTTCGTCAATTCTGTGAATTTTCTAACATTCATTTAAAAATTCCTGTTTCATTTTATGAGTGCCATTAATTTAAATATTTTTAACATTACCATGCTTACTACATGTAACAGGAAAATCATGGCACTGATGTTGGTTGACAAAAGCACCATCTCATACTTGTTCTATGATTAAGCAAAAAGTGCTCCAGAGCACAGATTCTGAAATCGTACCTACTGTTTAGATTCGTGCTATCTGAAATAGTACCACTGTTAGGGCCATTGCATCGAGCACTTGAAATGTGGCCTCTTGAAATTTTCATACCACGAATTGAAATGGGCTGTACTTTTAAGTGGAACATGTATACTGGATTTTAAAGACTTAGCATAAGAGGAGTGTAAAATATCACAATAATTTTTATATGAACTAGTTGCTGAAAGGATAGTATTCTAGATATATATTTGTAAATAAAGCATACAAAAATAATGTCATTTTTTAAAGTTTTTAAAATATCTAGGCAAGTAGCCTCCAAGCTGGTCCCCAGTGACTTCTGTGTCCTGGTAGTCACGCTTTGTGCATGAAGCCACACCCTTCCCACATTGTGCTGGCTTTGGTCTATGTGAGAAAAAGAAGACAGAGGAAGTGATGCCATGTCACTTCTGAAATTAGGCCAGAAGGACCGTGGTTTTCATCTTGGGCTTTCTCTCATTCTTAGATTACTCACTCAGTGAGAACCCTTCAGAGAGGACCACCTGGTGAAGAACAGAAGCCTCCCAGGACAACCCTGGGAGAAAATTTGAAAATGGATTCTCCAATCACGGTTAAGTCTTCAGGAACTGCACCCCCTGCCTACAGCTTCACTGCAACCTCCTGAGAGACCCTGATGCACAATTACACCACCTTCAAGCACTCCCACTTTCCTCAGCCTCAGAAAGTGTGTGAGAAAAGTGTGTGCTAAGTTGCTGAATTTAGAGAAAATTTACTATGTAGCCATCTTTAACTAATAAATGTGGCTATGGAAAATTTAAAATTACGTACCTGGCTCATATTTTATTTTTATTGGAGAGTGTTCATAGAGATTCAACATAACCACTTTCTATGTGACTGTGGACAAGTTAGTCAGCCCCCTGGTGACTTTTTTCTCATTTGTAAATGTGAATTCAATTGGTAATAGATACATAAAAATGTTCAGACAAGTTTTGTAGTAAAAGTTATTGGGAACTTTTTTTTTTTTTGCAGTTTTTGGCCAGGGCTGGGTTTGAACCCACCACCTCTGGCACATGGGGCCGGCGCCCTATTCCTTGAGCCATAGGCACCGCCCTATTGAGAACTTGTTTATTTAGTTATTAAGAACTAAAAGTTATTCAGAACTATATTAAGAACAATGAGTGGCATATCATCAGGATGCTCATTTGATTGTATGATATGAACAGGATAGTGTTTAGGGAGAATATTCTGCCTCTGACATTCCCTGCATGCCTTCCAACTCCTGAAACAAATTCTTACACAGTAATAAAATTCCAGAGTATTTTCTAAAAGTTAAAACATAAAAATGTCTTCAATCTAACCTTGTGATCGGTTTTATCAATGTGACCATAGCCTACCTTGAATATATGGTTTAGGGACACTTAATGTAAACTTGCTATTTAGGGAAAAAGTAAACCAGTTTGTCATAAAAATGTATTGAAACACTTTCTTTCACGATATTTCTCATAATTAAAGAGAAGACATTTATTACTCATGTTTGTAACACTAGAAAAGAGAAACAAATGTTTCCAGAAGTTAATCTAGAAATTTGGAACTTCACTATAAACCTAACACTACGTGGCTCAACAGTCTGTGTGGATAACGCAATCAACTGCTGAATACCAGGATATAGTTTTGTTGTGTTTGGCGAGAATGGCACGTTTTCTAACATATGAAAAGAATCTAAAAGGGCTATCTTTGAAAAGAACAAAATTTGTTTCTAAATTAATATATTTAGTTCTATACAAAACAGAAATGGTTGCTTTTTATTTATTTTAATATACATTTGAACATATTTGGTGTGACAAAATAAAGACATATGGAAACATAATGTTAATACAGGGTGCAACTAGTATTACAGCACCATTCATATTTTAGAAAAAAAAAATAAAGGTTCCTGTTTGTCCCACATAAGTGTCCTCACCGAATCCTTGCAAATTTTTTCTTTATTGACTTTTGCTTGAGCTTGCATTGCATCTGCAAAGCTAGGTTTATTGGTCAAGTCTGGGTATCTTTTCTTAGCAGACTTTTTTATTTGCAAAGAAATAATTCTAGGCCCTTGCCAAAGGAATTGCCACCTTCATCAAAACTTTCAAATTACACATGAAAGTGAGGATCTGTGTTCATGCACTTTAAAACAGAAGCGTGGAAGATATTCACAAAAATGGGGAAATAACTACCTCTAGAAATTGTCCCCTTTATAAAATCAGTAAAAACATTGTTTTGTTTTTTTTTTAAAAAAAGTAACAAGATTAAGTTTTTCAGGACTCTAAAAAATTAACCAAAGAATTGGAGCAATCTGGGAAGCATTTCTCTAAAAAAAATAAATGGCTAAATCTTGGTAAAACAGAAACTTTGTGGCATTTTAACTTGTTGCATTCTCATGTTCCGCCTCCTTCTGCTGCCCCATGATAGACTTCAGAACTAAGAGCTTGCAATCATGGCAAAGCTATCAGTCTAGCAGTCACAGGAGGGATCAGAAAGGGGGCTGAGGTGCCTTCAGAACTCAATACCAGAGAACTGTCATTATTTCATATATCCAATGGCTCTCTGGAAGATCTTATTGGCTGCTTTTACTTGATCTCATTTAAACTGATAACTGGAGAAAAACTTTTTCTCAGAACATTTGCCAAAGCAATAAAAGAGAGAACCCCGGAGACTTAACTACAAGACTCCTAGAAGTGATCAGGAAATATGGTAAGGTCTCAGGCTATAAAATCAATGTCCACAAATCAGTAGCCTTTGTATATGCCAATAACAGCCAAGTTGAGAAGCTAATCAAAGACACAATTCCCTCCACAGTAGTTTCAGAGAAAATGAAATACCTAGGACTATACCTAGCAAAAGAGATGGAGGACCTCTACAAAAAAAATTAGGCCCTAAGAAAAGAAATAGCAGAAGACATTAACAAATGGAAGAACATACCATGCTCTTGGCTGGAAATAATCAACATTGCTAAAATATCTATACTACTCAAAGCAATCTGCAGATTCAGTACAATTCCCATTAAAATACCAACATCTTGCTTTGAAGCACTGGAAAAAATAGTTCTTCCTTTCATATAGAACCAGAGAAAAACCTGAATACTACCCAAGGCAATTCTTGGTAATAAAAACAAAGCCAGAGGCATCACTCTACCAGACCTCAGGTTATAAAATAAGTCCACAGTGATCAAAACAGCAAAACATACACATAGGGAACTGAATAGAAAACCAAGAGATGAAACCAGTCTCTTATAGCCATTTGATATTTGTAAGCCAAACAAAAGCATACACTTGAGAAAAGAATCCCTGTTCAATAAGTAGTACCAGGAAAGCTGGATGACTACATATAAAAGATTAGAACTAAACCTGAACCTTTCACCACTAACAAAAATTGACTCAGGATGGATAAAAGATTTAAATCTAAGACATGAGATGATAAAAATCCTAGAAAAAAGTATGGCAAAAAATTTGTGATGATGTTAGGCTTGGGAAAGATATTATGAAGAAGACTCAGTGGAAATTGCAACAACAACAAAAATAAACAATGTGACTTAATCAAACCAGTAAGCTTTTGCACAGATAAGGACACAGCAATTAAAGTAAATAAACAACCTTCATTATGGGAAAATATTTTTGCATGTAAGGAATGTGACAGAGGCTTGATAACTAGGATCTATACAGAACTTAGAGTAAACAACAAAAAAAGACCCAACAAAAAGACACAGTGATATATCACTGGGCAACACACAGGAACAAAACCTTCTTTGAAGGACACATATGAATAGCTAACGAACATATGAAAAAAATGCTCATAGTCCCTAATTATCAGAGAAAGTCAAATCAGAACCACCCTGAGATATCACCTAACCCCAGTGAGAAGAGCCCACATCACAAAGTCCCAGAGTTGCAGATGCTGGCACAGATGTGGACAGAAGGGAACAGTTTTATACTGTTGGTAAGACTCCAAACTAAAACAGCCTCTTTGGAAAGAAGTAAGGACAATGCTTAAAGAAATCAAATTACAACCCAATAGCCCAAGAATATGGGGAAAGGAAAGAAGGAGGGGAGAAGGGAGGATGGGTATAGGGAGGGTGATTGGTGGGATCACGGCTATGGTTCATCTTATAAGGGTATATGTGAATCTTTCTAAATGAAGAATATAAATGTCTTAACACAATACTAAGAAAATGACAGGAAGGCTATGTTAACCAGTTTGATGAAAATATTTCAAAATGTATATAAAAACAGCACACTGTACCCCATGATAGTATTAATGTACACAGCTATGATTTAATAAAAAAATAAAAGAACTCATATTACACCTCCCATTTGATCCACAATCCCATTACTAGACATCTACCCAGAAGGAAAAAAAAAATCATTCAACCATAAAGATATTTGCACTAGATTGTTTATTGCAGCTCAATTTACAATCACTAAGATGCTGAAACAACCTAAATGCCCATTAACCCAGGAATGGATTAAAAAACTGTGTTATGTGTATACCATGGAATACTATGTAGCCATAAAAAGATGGAGACTTTACATCTTTTGTATTAACCTGGATGGAGTTGAAACACAATCTCCTCAGTAATGTGTTGCAAGAATGGAAAACCAGGGGTAGCGCTGTGGCTCAAAAAAGTGGGGCGCTGGCCCCATATGCTGGAGGTGGAGGGTTCAAACCCAGCCCTGGCCAAAAACTGCAAAAAAAGAAAAGAAAAAGAAAAAAATGGAAAACCAAATATCCAACATACTCAATACTAATATGAAGCCAATAGATGACTTAACACACACCCACATAGGAGAAAAACTCCTTTCAATTCAAACTGAGAGAGGGGAAATGAGGAAAGTGTGAGGGGGAGGAGGGGAAGAAATTAATGTGCTCCCACTTAATGGGCACAATGTAAGGGTGTATGGCACACCTTTTAGGTGTGGGACACAACTACAAGAGGGACACTACCTAACAAACACAAATACTGAAACCTTTTTGTTTGTACCCTCACAATAACCTAATTTTTAAAAAAAGAAAAACAATAAAAGAAAATTGTTTAATATTTGTGGCTATGCTCAATAGTAGGCTAACCCAGAAGCTTAAAAAGTAAATCTGGGAAATCAGATTTCCATAAGGACATTGAAAATTTACAACATATTCTCAAGAATCTTGAAAGTCACATGCACAAGTTTGTCTGTGCATGTTCCCAGGATTGTATGCCTACTCAGGAAAGGCTGGGGAAGGCCTGTAACTCTCAATTTTGGCTAACTTTGAGTCTCTACATGACCTTGAAGTAAAGGCTAAGCAAGACTATTCAATTGCCTGGCTGAGCGTTGAAAATAGGCCCACGCATGCACACAAGAGCACCTCAACAAAGACCAGAGACTTCTTGTTTCAGATGTGTAAGAAAATCCCTATTCATACTATCAGTTATCTATTAAGGTAACTTAGCAGAGACTTCAGAGGCCACAAGTGACAGAGAATGTGGACTTGATACATTTAGTTCAAAAAATTCTTTAAACAAACAATTGAAATAACAAGCCCTGAAAAGGGGAGAGAATTAAAATTTATACAAAATCTATATTATATTATTTAAATTATTCAGTGTTAAACAAAAGTTATAAGAAAAGCAAAGGAAGAAGTAAGTATGATCCATACACAGTTGGGTGGTGCAAGAAATTAATAGAAACTTTCCCTAAAGAAGCCTGGACATTGGAATTACTAGAGAAAGAATTTAAATCAGTTATTTAAAATATATTCATTGATTGCATTTCCAAAGTAAAGTTCAAGTTGTAACCAAATTATTTGTACCCTCATATTAATCTGTAATGAGAAACAAAATGATAAAATATATTTAAAGTACTAAAAATCATATCTACAGAACTGAAAAAAAAAAAAAGAAGGAAGGATGAGAATGATGTCCCACCAAAGAGAGAATATAAATCAAATGAAGGTAGGTCAATTGAGATTATATATTCTGAGGAATAAGGTGGAAATGTATAAAGAAAATTAACAGTCTCAAAAGCCTATTGAACACAATCAAGCACAGCAATATGTGAATAATAGCTACAGTGCCAACTCCTAGGTGGTGGACTTGTACAGGTCCATGATCTGTTAGGAGCCAGGGTACACAGAATCACCACCTGAGCTCTGCCTCCTGTTCCATTCCCCCACTCTACTCAATCCATGGAAAAATTGTCTTCTATAATACCAGTCCCTGATGCCAAAAAGTTTGAGGACTGCTAAATAATAGGATTCCCAAAAGGAGAGGGGAGATAAAGAGACATTTAGAAAGAATAAATTTTAAAAAATGGCAAAAATTTCCAAAATTTGATGAAAAACTATCTACACATCTAAGATGCTCACCCATCCTCCAAGTAAGATAAGATTAAGCAGAGATCCCTGCTTAATCATATAATGATCAAACTGTTAAAAACCAAAGATTAATAGAGAATAGTAAAGGATATAAAATTATAGCTAGTTAGGAAGAGTGAGTTCTAATGTCTTATGCCACTTTAAAATGATAATAACTAACTATAACATGTAGTTTGAAGCTAGAAGGAGAATACTGAATGTGTCAGACACACAAAAATATTGATAAGTATTTAAGATGCCAGATATATTAATTACCCTGAGATGATAACTTCTATAATACCAGTCCCTGGTGCCAAAAAGTTTGAGGACTGCTGAATAATAGGATTCCCAAAAGGAGAGGGGAGATAGAGAGACATTTAGAAAGAATATATTTTAAAAAATAGCAAAAATTTCCAAAATTTGATGAAAAACTATCTACACATCTAAGATGCTTAGATGCACATTATGCACAGTATATATCAAAATTGCACTGTGTACTCCATCAATATGTACAGTTATTTGTCAATTACAAAATTTGTTTTTCCATTCCTGAGATACTTCACTTAGGATAACAGTATCCTGATCCATCAAGTTTCTGCAAAAGATATTATTTCATTCCTTTTTATGGCAGAGTAGTATTCTGTGGTATATGTGTGGGGGAGTATATGTATATGTGTGTGTGTGTGTGTGTACACACAACATTTTCTTCACATACCCATCAACTGATGGGCACCTTGGTTGATTCTATATCAGTGGTATAATGGACATTGAAAATTAAGAAGAGAGGAGGTTTGAGGGTAGTGGTTGTTAAAAAATTACCTATCAAATACAATGTACACTATTCTGGTGATGTGTACACTAAAAGCCCTGACTTCAGTATTGTACAATTCATCCACATAACAAAAAAACACCTGTACCCCCTAAATATATTGAAATTTAAAAAACAAATTTTAAATGTAAAATAAAGGCCATAAAGAGGAAACTATAAAAATTATGACATATATTAATCAAACCATAACAATAACCACCTTAAAGATCAATGATATTAATATACCAATTGAAAAATACAGTTTTGTATATAGGTTCTCTGTTCTATTTCATTGCTCTGTGTCTCTATCTTTTACCAATACCATGTTGTTTTGGTTACCATAGCCTAGTAGTATGGTTTGAAGTATGGGAAAGTGATGCTTCCAGATTTGTTCTTTTTGCTTAAGATTTCTTTGGCTATTTGAGCTCTTTTTGTGAACCAAATGAAGCATAGAATTATTTTTTCTAAATCTGTGAAATGTGATTTTGGTATTTTTATGGGGAATGCCTTGAATTTATAAATTTTCGTGCAGTATAGACATTTTGACACTGACATTAATAACAATGTTGAGTCTACCAATCAATGATTATAATGTGTTTTTCGATTTTTTTTTTGTGTTCTCTGCAATTTTTTTCACCACCCTTTCATTGTTCTCCTTGTAGAGATCTTTCAGCTTCTTGGTTAAGTATATTCCTAAGTGTTTTATTTACTTTGTAGCTATTGTGAATAGTGCTGAGTCTTTGATTTGACTTCACATTGACATTATTGGTATGTACAGATATGCTACTGATTTGTGTACACTGATTTTGTAACCTGAGACATTGCTGAATTTCTTTATCAATTCTAGAAGTCTCTTGGTGGAGTCCTTAGTATCCTATTTTCCAGATATACCACATAAAAAAGCAAATGCAAAAGTCAGTAAAGCAATACTCTGACTCCCATGATCTCAGTTCGCAAACTCTGTATATTTTTCTTTTGTTTGTTGGTCTGGACAAAACTTCCAGATATCTGATGAATATAAGTGGTAACAGTGGACACCTTTGTCTTGTTTCAATTCTTAGGGGGAATGCTTTCAACTTTTCCCCATTCAATATGATGTTGGCTGTGGATTTGACATTTATGGCTTTTTAAATTATTTTGAGATATGTTCATGGGAGGGTGATGAATTTTGTCAAATGTTTTTCCCTCATCTGTTGCATGATCATGTGGTCTTTGTTTTTGCTTCCGGTGAATCACATTTATTGATTTATCTGTCGATTCACCTATGTGGAATCATATGTGCATGCCTGGCATAAAGTCCATTTGGTCATGGTAGATTATTTTTTTTATGTTATATTGAAGTTGGTTTGTTAGTATTTTATTGAGGATTTTTGCCACTATTTCCATAAGGAATATTGATTGTTCTGTTTTTTGAGATAGTTGTGTATTTTTTGGTTTCGGCATCAAGACGATACTTGTTTCATTTAAAAAGTTGGGGAGGATTTCCTCCTGCTCAGTGTCATGGAATAATTTTTTCAGTATGGGTGCCAGCTCTTCTTTATAGTTCTAATAGAATTTGGCTGTGAATTCACCTGTTCTGTGGTGCTCTGTTTTTTGTTTTTTTGAGAGAGAGAGATTTTTTATTACTGCTTGGATCTTGCTGCTTATTATTGGTCTGTCCAGGAGTTCTATATCTTCCTGATTGAGTCTTGAAAGGTTGTGTGTGCTTCCAGAATTTTATCCATTTCCTCTACATTTTCAAGTGGAATTTGAAATTAAAAATATGATACCATTTACATTAGCACTCTCCAAAATGAAAAACATAGGTATAAATCTAACTGTATATAGATAACATATATATACATATATATGTTTAATGTGAAAAGACTATAAAACTCTGAAGTAAAACATCCAAAAACTAAATAAATTAAGAGATATTTTACTTTATGGATAGGAAGACTCAATATTGTCTCAATATTGTCAAGATGTCAGTTCTTTTCAATTGGATCTATAGATTAAATATAATTCTAATCAAAGTCCATGCAAGTTACTTTGTGCATATTGACAAATAGATTCTATAGTTTATAGGCAGAGGTGAAAACCCTAGCATATCCAACACAGTTTTGAAGAAGAATGACAAATTTGAAGGACTAACGGTACCTGATGTCAAGATTTACTATAAAGCTACAGAGAACTCAAATTAAACATTAAGAAAAGTGTAAACAACGTTCTCTATAAGTGGGCAAGAGATTGAAACAAAAACTTCTCCAAGGATGACAGATGAATGGCCAATAAACTCATGAAAAAATGCAAACAAATTCTGCCTTTTTGGAGTGAAGTATGGAGAATCCTCAAAGATCTCTGCAATCTCATTACCAGGTATCTACCCAGAAGAACAAAAATCATTTTATCACAAACACATTTGCACTAGAATGTTTATTGTGCCTCAATTTATAATTGTCAAATCATGGAAGCAACCTAAATGCCCATCAATTCATGAATGGATCAACAAACCAAACTGTGGTTTACGTATACCATGGAATAGTATTCAGCCATTAAACAGATGGAGACTTTACATCTTTTACATTTGATCTGGATGGAGTTAAAATACATTCTTCTTAGTAAGTATCTCAAGAATGGAAAAATAAATATCCAATGTACTCTGTACTAATACGAAATCAATATATAAACAATTACATGGTCATAAGAACAATAAAACATTATTATAGTCCAGTTTGGGGGAAGAGAGAAGTGGAAGGGAAAAGGGCAGAAGACATTTAAAGTTTAAACAAAACCTACTTTAACCATATGGTCCAGGAATCATACTCCTTGAGAGCTGAAAACTTATGTCCACACAATAGCTTGCTCATGGGTATTTATAACAAGTTTATTTATAATTGCCAAAACTTGAAAGGAACCAAGATGTCCTTTAGTAGGTGAATATTTACATTATAGTATATTCAGAAAATAAAATATTATTCAGCATTAAAAAGAAATGATCTATTAAGCCATAAAAAGACATTACAGGATTTTGATAGTTGGGGAGGTAGGTTATGTGTATATGAGAGCAGGAAATATACAGGAAACCCACATAACTTCTGTTCAATTTTGTTGTGAGCCTGTAAACACTTTAAGAAAGAAAGGCTATTTTTTTGTAATTAAAAAAATGAAAAAAATGGTACTAGAAAATATCCATTTAGCAAGAATGAAGGCAGTAATGAAAGGAATATAGAAACACAAAAGGTTTACATAGTAAACCTGTATATGCAGTAATATAAGGAATATAAGGAAGGCAGTAATGAAAGGAATATAGAAACACAAAAGGCATAAGACATATGGGAAACAAATGGCAAAATAACAGATGTAAATCCTACATTATGAGCAATTACACTAACTGTAAATGGATTAAACACAGAAATGAGTAGAGATGAGTAGGACTGAAAAAATTACCAAAATATTTGCAACCTATGAGAGACATATTTTAGATTCAAAGACACAAATATAGATGCCTTTTAACTTACATTGGGGTTACAGCCTGATAAACCTACTTTGGCAAGTTGAAAATATCATAAGTTAAGAATGCATTTAATATACCTAACCTTATGAACATCATAGCTTAACAAAATCTCCCTTAAATTTGCTCAGAAAATTTTCATTAGCCTACAGCTGGGAAAAGAGCAAAATTCAACATTTAAAGTATGGTTTTTACTTAATGTATTGCTTCAGCATCATTGAAAAGTAAAAATATCATGGTCAAACCATCACAAGTTAGGAACTGTCTGTAGTTTTAAAGTAAAAAGGTTAAATAAGATAGACCATGCAAATAGTAACTAAAAGAAAATTGGAGGGTGGCTCCTGTGGCTCAAAGGAGTAGGGGGCTGGCCCCATATATCAGAGGTG
>NW_003852397.1:22402243-22466631 GCF_000181295.1 Otolemur garnettii
AAAAAGAAAAAGAAAATTGGAGTGAATACTTATATAAGACAAAATAGACTTTAATAGAAAAATGTTACTAGAGACAAAACAGAATATTATATAATAATGAAAGGATCACTCCAACAAGAAGAGACAACAATTATAAATACATACACAACAACCATTAGAGCTCTCACATACATGAAGGAAAAATGGACAGAATTCAAGGGAAAAATGTAATTCAACTATAAAAGCTGGAAATTTCAATACTCCACTTTCAATAATACAAGTAGGCAGAAGATCCTCCAGGAAACAGAAGACTTGAACAATACCATAAACCAACAGACAGCTGGAGAACACTCCATCCAACAAGAGTAAAACATGCATTCTTCTCAAGTTCATAGGCAACTTGAACTTGAACTTAACTCCAGCATAGGTTATATTTAATAAGGCAAGGATCAATACATTTAAAAGGACTGAATCACACAGACCATGTCCTCTTACTGCAATAGAATGCAATTAGAAATCCATAGAAAAAGGAAATTTGGGGAACTCACAATTAAGGAAAGAAGTTTTAAAACAATATTGAACTTTTTCAGTTTAAAATCTAATTGAGAATTGAAATTGAAAGTTTTAAATGTGGTATAAAGAGATGTTTATGCTATAGAGATTTTTAAATAATATTAGTGTCCTTTATTTTTATCCTTCTCCCTAATGCTGATGTAACAGGGTTATGCCTGTGTCTGGGATCCCTTTCATCAACACCTAGGAGTCTTCTTTGAAAGGAAGCATACCCTGACCATCACCAGTCCTTTACTCTTCTATTTTAACCCTGCCATTTACAATAAAATTAGCTTTGTCTCTCTCTCCTCCCCCTCCTCTCTTTCCTCTCCTCTTTTCTCTCCTCCTTGGTGCTGCTCTGCAGCATCCCCCCACCACCACCCCTGCCCCACCCAATAAAAACCTTTCGTACAAAGAAAAAAAAAGAAAACTAGCTTTGTAACTGTATTTTTCAAATTACTGCCCAATTGATACAAGATTATCAAGCCATTTGAAAGCTCAAAGAGATTTTCTAAATAACAACTCCCAAAGTGAAACTGTTAGCCAAAAACCGTTTCCATTACTCTATTTAGAAACATTCCTACCAACAGGTTCTAGTCATTTTAACTTACTAAATATTTATTATGTGCATCTTATTGCAAACACTGGGGGGATTATAGTCATAAATGAGATTCAGATTCTGCCCTCCACAACCTGTGATCTATTAGGCAGATGGTACTAGTCAGACAACTGTGCGAATGGCCTCAATTACATGCAGAATGTAATAAATGCAATAATTATGGCATGAAAAAATATAGTGATTTTAGAAGGGAGTTGTTAGATCTAATTAGACTACTTGAGAAAGACTTATAAAGCAATGGTTCTCAATCTTGGCTGCTCATTACAAATGCCCTGGGAGTTTTAAGAAACTATGATGACCAGACTTCCCCACAGACCAAACAAATCAGAATATCTCAGTTAAGTGGCCTGAGCATCAGAATATTTTAGAGCTCCCTAAATGATTCCAATATTTAGTCAAATTTGAGTACCATAGTTGTAATGAATAGGCATGAGGAAAGAACAGAATTGAAGAAAGGGTAAGTGTTCAATTGAAAATGGATAGGATACTATACTACTTGGATGAATCTTCATCTCAGCTAATTTATTTTCATTCTCCAAACCTCAGCACAATTAAAACATTCCCTGAAAAGCTTTTCCTGCCTCCTTTAATGATAGTAATAATATCTTTAAAATGGTAATAAAACTGACACCGTTTTATAGCCCTTCCTATATGACAAGTACCTTCTAAGAATTTCAAATATATTTCAATGTTTAGTCTGTCTAATTTAACGCAGATAGTAGTATTATTATTACTACTACACAGATATATAGTATTATTATTTCCATTATATGTAAGAGGAGGGTAAATAATTTGCCAAGTTTATAAAGCCGAGAAGCAACAGAGTTGGGATACAAATATGATCACTCCAGAAACCATGTTCTGAAACACAGCCAGCTATAATGTGTGTTCCTTATCAGGCCTCCCACGAAACTCATGTATAGTACGATCCTACTATGACTTACATTATATTGTCAATACTTATGGGATTTGTTCTTCTACCACTCATTTGTTTGTTCAATAAATAGCAATTGAGCATATACTCTATGCCAGAAAATGTGTTTGACACCAGAAATACAAGGTCATATATTCATATTTCATCTGCAAAGAAGTTTTAGGCAATAGTAAAAGTCAGCGAACTACAATTGACAGGCCAAATGCTGTTGGCCACCTGTTTTATAAATAAAGTTTTATTGAGCCATAGGCATGCTCATTAATTTACACATTATTGATAGGTGCTTTCATACTACAAGCAAGTATTGTTGTCCATTCTACAATAGAATGGAATTGTTCTAACAGAGACCACCTCGCTAAAAAGCCTAGAATACTTATGTGGCCTTTATTGAAAAAGTTTACTCATCCTTAGTCTGGAGAATAAAACAATAAGAAAATCATCAATGACTCCCCAGTGAGGGGTATGTTATCACACCCAAGATACTCTGGGAACATAGAAGAGAGATATCTAGGTTAGGTTAAAGGGCCTGCAAAAGTGGTCCAGACACCATGATATCTGAGCTAATTTGGGAAGCCTAAATAGATGTAATTAGACAAAGATGACCAATCAGACTTGTCAGTAAGATCTGACAGAGAAGTTCAGCAGTTTTCAAAGGAGCTAGAAATGTCAATAGGAATGGCAAGGAGGGGGGATATTACAGGGTAACTAGTCAGTTCTACAGAAGTATAGAAATATGGAAATATATCTTTGATTTCTTGACTCTCACTATTTAGCACAACTAAATGGAGCACAAAGTTGAACCACCTTAACTAATTTTAGCCAAATAGATTAATTCTTGCATAAAAGATGTTTATTTACAAAGGAAGACAATATTTGCCTTCTATTAGTCCTTTAAAAGATTACACTACAAGAATTCTGAGTTCTTTTTACTTACTTATCCTAGCTGACTTTTTCATTATTTTTAGTTGTGTAAATGTGTGCAATTATCACCAATCTAATTGTACAAATGAGAAGTGTTTGTAAAATACTGTACCTGGAAAATTCATAGGCAGTTCAAACGGTTGTGGAGACTCACAACTTTCCACATGCTCACAAATTTCGGCTATGATCTTCTTGATTTTGAGTCCAGTAATTTTAATCACTTCTCCCGTGGACAAACAGCATTCATTTCCAAACATTTCATAAATAGAGCCTGAAAAGAAAAAAAAAAAACAGTAAAAACGGCTTTTAAAAAAGAATTTACAGTGGAGAGCAAAGCAGGGTCAAAGCCTTTTGTGTATAAGGAGAATGGGAGAGGGGTGAGGGATGAAAAATTACCTGTGAGGTACATTCGACAAGGTACTATTCAGATGATGGGTACCAAAGCCCAGATGAAACCATGAAACAATACATACATAGAACAGAAACATAAAACATTTAAAAATAAAGTTTAAAAAAATAAAAATTGGGGGAGAAAAAAGCCTCATTAAAATGTTTTTACTCAGTTCTCTTAGCTGCCTGCTAAAAAGGATTTTAATGAAGGTTGACAAAATGTACATCCCGTACCTGGAAAAACATTAGATTTTCACTTCATCCACTGGTACAAGTATAAACAACCCTTTTTTCTTTATTATTGTAAATTGAATTTATGGCTTCCTCAGTACCTTTAGCTCATCTTTCCAAGGTCAGACGACAAACATGTCTCCCACTTTTGGGATTTATGATCTGTTTTTCCTGGGTCACAGAATTAGGCTCATGTGACTCAACGGTGGTCTCAGAAAGTACTGCAAACCAGGTTGTAATATAATCCAAGATGAAAGCAGAGGGGTCTGCTCCACAGGACTTTATATTAACAGCATCATAGTTATTTATTAGATCTGGTTCTCTTCATTGTTATGAATATCAGACTCTTGGCCCATTTTTATATCTTGGGTTTTGACAAGGCAGAAACAACTCTCAGTATCTTTATAGCAATAGGGTCAGACCAACCCAGATAAAACTGGAAAGCTTCATTTTAATTCAGGATTTCAGTCTCCTCCCTGACAAACCTTTTATCATAGATGTGAAAGCGAAGGTTTTTACTCATTTATTTTCCTTTTGTGTCCGTGTCCCCTGATAAAAGGAAAGAGAGCAATGAAATAACCAGAGGATGAGCCATAGGATAGAACAGAGGAAAAAGTTCTGAATCATCTAGCCCCGTGGAAAAGAAACAGCCTCAAACTACAGCATCTAATCACTCGACAGTTGAGCAGTAAACTAAAGGCTGATGTAAATAAGCACTACAGAAGAATGATAGGCTTTAAATACATTTTTCTTACCCCCAA
Organism: Otolemur garnettii; assembly: GCF_000181295.1. Classification (NCBI taxonomy): domain Eukaryota; kingdom Metazoa; phylum Chordata; class Mammalia; order Primates; family Galagidae; genus Otolemur; species Otolemur garnettii. Next base: position 22,406,631 of record NW_003852397.1, read on the forward strand.
GATAGTTTATATTCTCTCTGCCACACTACGTATAAAGTATGAGAGCACAGAATTTTAGGTTGGCTTGCTTTCTGAACTTTTCTTTATTGAACCATTTTCCCATAGAATCTTTCCTGATGGATAGCTAACCCCTAAAACACATTTATGGCATTAATGGTTGTCATAAAAGTTATTAAATCTCGCATCCAATCTACTGCTGTACAATTCTGCGATCATTTCAGCTCCAATTAGAATAATTGGAAGAGGTTTGACATAGCAGCCTTTTAAATAGAGGCACAACCAGTTATAAGCAACTCAAGAAAATAAATGTCTTGACCGCACACTTCTCTCAAGGTACCCCAATAGCCAAATTTGACCAGAAGTCAGAGGACAAGGGAGCTCCAATATCCCTGTAGAAGTCAGCATCCCAGGCAGAATGGGCATGGCAACCCAGCACACCAACATTACTGTTAGTCCCTAGCCTAGCCAGGGGCATTTCTGCCGACAAGCTAGTCTATCTGTTCCTCCTGCTGTGAGTATATAATTCCACAACCTGTCCTTCTCTCGTAAGATTCCCTTAGCTATGCATGTGCGCATACTTCCATGAACTTCAACGCCTAGTGTTATCATAAGTCTCAAGCACTTTGTGGAACAAATTGAGGTATTAAAGATACTAATAAATCCGCAGTGACATTTGCCTCTAATGAAGTCAGAATGGTTATTTGCTACAATCTTCATTTGACAATTAATCACATACTAACATTTTACATCTTTAGTATTATCTCACCCTGTACTTCACTTTTTATGAGTTTAGTTTTTATTACTCCCACTTCAATTTTAAACTGCAGGAGAAGAAATATTATATTATATTTTTGCATGATTACAATACATCAATCTACCTTCTTTATTCATTAAGGAAAATTTATTAGAAGCCCAGTATGTTGGTGACTGGCTGTAGTTATGGTGACTGGCAGCAGATATCTGAAATAAGATGCATAATCTCTTTCTCCTAGAAGCAATGTCATGGGAGGAACAAATAAGGAAGTGGACAATTGTGAAAGATTATGAGAAAGATTATGGAAAATACAGGGCATGGTGGAAGTATATTGGAAGTGTTTAACTAAGCAATGACATGGGGAAGAAATTAGGGAAGGGTTCCTAGAGCAGATGACAGCTGAGCTGGGTTTCGAAGGAAGTGACAGAAGATGCCGGGATGGGCAGAGGAAATAGTGTTTGAAAGGCCCTGGGATGAGAAAGTGTCTGACACATTCAGAAAACTTCAAGTGGTTTGTTATGTCTAAAAGGCAAAGTAAGAATGGAGACATGGTAAGACAGGAGGATAGAGTAGAAGAGTCTCTGTCATATAGTTTTTGTGAAATTACCAACAAACACAAAGCCATTCTGAGGCTGAGGCAACCTCGAAGTCAGAGAATCTACGTTTCCCATTAGCAGCGTCCAGGGACAAATGCCAGTTGAAGGCAAGGTCACTTGTACTCTAGGCATTTTCTCTCCAAAGTGCAGCCTTCTACATCACCTGGGAGCTTGTTAGAATCTCAGCCAGACTCCAGACTGGCTGGATCAGAATCTGCATTATTAACAAGACCCAGGACAATGTGTAAGTTCTTCCATGTTGTTAAACTTTGCTTGGAGCAACAAATGTACAACCAAATAGTCTCTGACTTGAAACTGTTACAAAACTCACAAAGAGGGGAGAACACACCGTGCAGAAGCATTTGATGTCATTGAGGTGGAAGACGGTATAAGTAGAAACAGAAAGGGGAGGGTCTTAGGTAGAGAAGTGAAGTGGTAAGATTTGTCTTTGTCACATGAAATAGAACATTTAACCTAGGCCATTTCAGCTAAGTCAGCTGGGATTAATTTCATTGCAATGAGTGTGTAATTATAAATGTAATGTATACATGTATCAAACTGGCTGACTAGGGAATGCAATCTCTCTTTCCAAGGTTCAATTGAATTCAAAATGAAAAGATACATGGAGGGAGATTGCATATCAATTCACAGAAAATAGAAGCCAGGGAATTCTAGGTAGAGAAAATTCTGTGATAGTCACCACAAGAAAAGCATTTGACTCTTAAGGTCTCTTTCCAAGCATCTCTTTCCTTTGGAGAAAAGCAAGAAGTGCTGCTTTCAGTCATACCAGGAAAAGTACCTCTTGCAAATGCTTTTTCATATTTTGTGACTCCCCATCTTCTCTAACCAAGAAAGCTCTTAACTCACTTTTAATAGGAGAATATGCAGCGATGTCCAGCACTAGGAAGTTGTATCTATGACAGGTGACAGGGACATACAGCAAATATCAAATTCCTGATACTGGAAATCTTATTGTACTTTGGTATCACCAATATGCTGCCCCTTAAAATACATTTTTTTCCTTAGTGATAATATAAAACGGTGGATTTTAAAAATAGTCGACTTTCATAATCTCAGAATAAACACATAATACATTTGATTGCTTTTTTAAAAATTGCTGAGATGTGTGTCTGAAATACATTTGTGTATATATAGACATACATATTAAAATGGTGTTCATTTCATTTTCACCACAAAACGTGTATTTTGAATATGCAAATCTCAGATCTATTAAATCTTTACAGACAGATTCTTTCCAAGTCAGAGCATATGTATTCAGGATAATGCCAGACATCAGAGAAAGCTGGAACAAAGCAGCCTGTTTTCCGTGATCAAACATTGCCCCTGAAGGCTGTAATGAAAGAGCCATGTGCCTTTGAAATCACCTTTGCTGTAATGCTACTTTGCTCAATAAAAACGACACATTAATAGCCTTTCATGAGCTCATCCCTTGTTTGACAATCCATATAAGCAATGCTGTGATCACATCACAACATCCAAAACAATTGGTTCGATAGCTTTTTTTTCCTCGTCTTCTCTACAAAGTTAAAAATGTGTTGGCAGTCAAGAAAGAGGAAACTATATTGGAGTGCATTTTCCTTTCTCAAATGCATTCTGCCCCCTGCCCCCCGCCACTACCCCACACCACACATCCCTGCACCTCCTCGTCAACATGTCAAAGTCCAACCAATTCTAAAGATTCAGCTCATCAAAAGCCTTCCTGGATCCCCATGCCTGAGTAAGAATTAGTTCTCTCCTCTGTGTTCTAATAGGACTTTGCATTTGTCTCCATGATGGTCCTTACGTGATTATTATCGCTGCCTTCTATTAGGGTGTTATGTTCTGACCATTGATATTACATATATTTTGGAATTTATTTTGAGTTCCTAGAAAAGAGGCATCATCTTAGTTGTACGTATGCAACCCCTATGGCTAATACAACAGTTTGTATCACTTAGTACATCCTTAGGGAATGTTGTCATAACTTTGATTTTCTGTAAAATGACAAGTAATTATTGAGATCATAATATTGGTCCTTCTACATCAGCAATTTAGGGCATAGTCAGCTTAAGGTTTGGCAAGAGTTGTATCTTCACTTATGTTTGACATCAAAAGTGCATAGAAGTATTAAGGGTAAGTGATTCTGTAATATGAATCCCTGCTTGTTAAGTGTCCATAATAGAGGATCTCATGTTATAATCTGAGGTAGACTTTGAAAGGTTAGGAAATTACATCTGGAAAGTATGGTAGATAGGGTCTAAAAATGTGTTATAGAACCACATCAGATTGGATTGCCAGTGAATCTTTGCTTTTCATAAAAATAGTGTGATTATTCTTTGCTTAAAGATAGTAAAAATTATTGAGAAGGCACATCCCCAGGAAGGAAATGTTTAAGTGTAAAACTTTCACTGGCAATTGTCCCTAGACACGGTGTTTGAGAGATCATTCAGATTTCCAAATGAATATCTCTAGATAGTTTACCACAGGAATGAAGCTTACAGGAGAGTAAGGTTGCAATAGATACTTCCACAGGTTCCATTCCCTGTTAGGCAGAGACACAGTCATTCCCACTCAATGAAGACTATGTCTAAAAATAGATGAACCTGGTATTTGAAGACAATGTGAAAATAAGTGATAAGAAATAGTAAGCTTGCAGCTTTATTAGGGGTGGATTCTCCAAGTTAGACACTTGATACACTGCTAAGATATGTGTCTGGACATTGATAGGAAATGATCTTTCAAGTTCATAGAGACTCTCTTCCCTCCTAAATAACAGCCTAAATAATGGTGTGAAAGGAGCAAACATTGGGATTAAGTAGTAAGAAAACTGATGGCTACTAAAAGGAACTAAGCTGTAACCTTTCTGACCACTAAGAATATCAGATTATTTTTGTGAATTGTGGGTTTAAATGTTATCTGGAAAGTCAAACCTAAGACAGAAATGTGTGAAGATAGACCGTGTGAATGTCAGTAAATCTTACTTTAAGTCTAACCAGGAAAGCTGGAGGTCTCCCTCTACCAGACATTAGGCTATATTACAAATCCATAGTGATCAAAACAGCATAGTATTGGCACAAAAATAGAGACATTGACATTTGGAACTGAACAGAAAAGTAAGAGATAAAACCAGTCTCTTACAGCCATCTGATCTTTGATAAACCAAACAAGAGCATACACTGGGGAAAAGAATCCCTATTCAATAAAGGGTGCTAGGGGCTCAGTGCCATAGCACAGTGGCTATGGCACCGGCCACATATAGTTTATTATCACTGGGTAACAAACAGGAACAATACTTTCTCTGAGGAAGAAGACGCATGGCTAACAAACATATGAAAAAATGCTCATCATCCCTAATCATCAGAGAAATGCAAATCAAAATCACCCTGAGATATCACCTCACCCCAGTGAGATAAGCCCACATCACGAAGTACCAGAGTTGCAGATGCTGGGGCAGATGTGGAGGGAAGGGAACACTTTCACCCTGTTGGCAGGATCGCAAACTAATATAGCCTCTTTAGAAATAAGTATGGCAAATCTTCAAAGAACTCACATTAGATCTCCTATTGATCCCAGGATTGCAAACTAATATAACCTCTTTAGAAATAAGTATGAAGAATCTTCAAAGAACTCATGTTAGATCTCCTATTGATCCCACAATCGCACTATTAGACATCTACCCAGAAGAAAGAAAAATCATTTTATTATAAGTACATCTGCACTAGATTATTTATTATAGTTCAATTTTCAATCACCAAGATGTGAAAACAACCTAAATGCCCATCAACTCAGGAATGGATTCACTAACTGTGGTATATGTATACTGTGGAATACTATTCAGCCATGAAAAGATGGTGACTTCCCATCTTTTGTGTTAATCTGGATGGAGATGAAACACATTCTTCTCAGTAAAGTTTCTCAAGAATAGAAAAGTAAATATCCAACATACTCAATACCAATATAAAGCTGGTAGACAATCTAATTTATGCCCACATAGGAAAAAAAAATCCTTTCAATTCAAATTGGGAGGAGGAGGAATGGGGGATATTTGGAGTCCTCCCACTGAATGGGCACAGTGTGGGGTGTATGGCACACCTTTTAGGTGCAGGACATGACTGCAAGAGGAACTCTACCTAACAAATTCAAATATTGTGACTTGGTTGTTTGTACCCTCACTTTAATCTGAAAAGAAGAAAAAAATACTAACAGGAGGAAGCAATAAAAGTTCCAGTAGGTTGGAAAGGTTGAAGCATGAGATCAAAAAATTGAGAATAAGGCTCAGCGCCTGTAGCTCAAGTGGCTAGGGTGTCAGTCACATACACCAGAGCTAGTGGGTCCAAATTCAGCCTGGGCCTCCCATACAACGACAACTACAACCAAAAAATAGCTCAGTGTTGTGGCAGGGGCACCTGTAGTCCGAGCTACATGGGAGGCAAAGGCAAGAGAATTGCTTAAGTCCAAGAGTTTGAGGTTGCTGTGAGCTGTGATGCCATGGTACTCTACCCAGGGCAACAGCTTGAGACTCTGTCTCAAAAAAAAATTTTTTTTTCAGAATAAAATAGCAATATGGTCAAAACCCAGAAAAGCTCAAATTTTCAACCACTCTGAGTGAAGTGCGTGACAATAAAATGAAAATTTTAGTGGTGGAGGAAAGAATAATTAACAGTTTCATAAACTAGCCAAAAACTTATTTGTTTAATGGCAGAATCTATTAATTTAATCTATTAAGTAAGGTGTTCAAAGAGGACTTGCAAGTGGTTATGACAGAAGTCATCATTGTGGCTCTTCGTGTCAACCATCATCAAAGCAAAGGGTTTGAGAGGCATAAGTGGGAAATTAGTATCCCTCCTACACAACCACAAAACATTTGTCTTTGATGGTGGAACAAATCAGTGGTTCTGTATTTCCTGGTGCTATTACTGTGTTTCTCCGAAAATAAGACACTGTCTTATATTTAATTTTGCTCAAGAAGACACACTAGGGCTTATTTTCAGGGGATGTCTTCCTCTCCTCACTGAAATGCATGGCATCACTAGGTCTTATTATCGGGGTAGGGCTTATATTTAACAAATGCATAGAAATCCTGCTAGGGCACATTTTTTGGGTTGATCTTATTTTCGGGGAAACATGGTATTGATGAAATATTTTCCACATTTTATTCATATTTTAAACCTCAAAATGATATCATAAATAATGCCATAATTTTTTATATGAACAGCATTGCTTTGAGAGTTGGCATATTTTTTCATGAAGGACTTGGTCTCAAGTCAATTTTATATACTTTCATATATTTCTCTATATTTTGGTTTTAAATGTTAAATAAATCTACTGCAGACCTCTGTAGCCATTTAAGATTGTAACCTTGTTCTCTATTTCTCATTTAATGAATATAAGTATGCTGATTGCATTAATTATACAGGGACCTCAATGCACTATAATGTGTTCACACAATACATAAAAAATAAAGCTTCACTGTATTATATATTTCCTTAAGTTCATTTGCATTAATTAAATACTTCATTAACTATTCTTATAAATTGCAGTTTAGAAATTAAAAGTAAAGATTCAGGAATTTTATCAAAAATTTTGAAGTTATGTTCATTGAAACAGTGTTTATATTTTGTGTCTTTTAAATTTCTATTTTTTTTTTTTTTTTAAATTTTGAGACAGAGCCTCAAGCTTTCCCCCTGGGTAGAGTGCCATGTCATTACAGCTCACAGCAACCTCCAACTCCTGGGCTCAAGCGAGTCTCCTGCCTCCACCTCCCAAGTAGCTGGGACCACAGGCGCCCGCCACAATGCCCGGCTATTTTTTAGTTGCAGCCGTCATTGTTGTTTTGGCGGGTCCGGGCTGGGGATTCAAATAAATTTCATTTTTATAATGTATTTGTATGGTAGTTCATCAAAGTACCAACCTGTGATGGATTAGAAAAAGAAAATAAATCAGGCCTTTCCCACAAGAGTCTGACAAGGATTTCTGGTAGAAATGAAATACAAACTATGATCACACGCAAAACAGGGAACTGGATGTAGACTCAGGAGGTGGAGAGAGTAAAATTTGAAGCATACCTTAAAAAAGGAAAGTTATAAGCTAATACACAAAGTCTTAATTGGTGTTATTAACTCATCTATCTCAATGACACAGCAGCCTGGGTGCCCTAAGTAAAAAACACAGGAATTTTAATCAATTTGACAGGCACAGTTCTAATTGCATGTTATTATAGTGGCATTCTGATTCCTACATTATCCTCTTCTGAGTGTAATGATGTGGCCTAATAATCCTCCCCAATATAAAGTTCCATCTCCATCAGCTGAAGATGGCATGCCAGGTATAAGTTATTCCCAGCCCAGTTGTGTTCTGTGACTGATCTTGCATCCTTTAAACCCTCAGTCCATCATTTATTTCAGGGTAGCTGTCAGAGTTAAGGCATAAAGCATCTAACTTGACAATAATCATAACCTTTTATAGCCCAATGTCAGCTGTAGAATGTGTTTAATTTTCATTTACGTCTAAAGAAAGTGCCAACAATTCCAATGATCTCTTGAAAAACTGAATCAGCTTATCCTACTAATGCATCACAATGATGGAGTCCCTATACAATATCTCTACCAAGTTGTCATCCAAACTTCATGTGGACACTTTAACTGATGGAATTACATTTGTTTTACGGTGATCTGCTTTACTTTTGAGCAATGCTCACTGTTACAAAGCTTTTCATTTTATTAAGCATACTCTGTGTTCCTGTAGGATGTACATTTACAGGTATTTTTAGCCCTGAGAATCATACCAAGAATAATTATTTTAACTATTCTGCATAAAAGCCTTAAAGTGTTTGAAGATAGCTGTCACCAGCTGTTCTTTCTACAACTAACACTATCAAACAACTGGAGTGTGCTCAAGGCCACAGCTTTAAGCATAGCTTTCCCATGGCAGAACTCCTTCAACCACAACTTGCATGAATGTGAATGGCATTCTTGGAGTTGTGCAACATGGTATCCTGCCTCTCAGAAATGTGTGTTTGCCAGGGTTGTCTGAAGGAGGTTTCCTGCTAGGAATCTCAAAATCTTTGTGGGAGGAATAACCAGCCATTTTATGTGACATATCGATTTGACTTCGCCAACCAATAGTCAAAGTAATTCCTATAGTAGAAAAAAATAAAAACGTCTTAAAGCTGATAACAAAGTGAGGGAAACAATACCTTTTGAAAACTAGATTCTTCTCCTGTATCCCTTCCACCAGTAAAGCCGAGGATACGAAGATTATTTCCCCAGGGAAAGAGGGAAAAATTTTAGTCATTATTTAGCTCTGAGACTCAAAAGCAACTGCCCGCCCTGCTGAAAGGACAATTAGAAACTATTTTAATTACAAAGAGAAAAAATATCAAATGTCCTGTTTTTAACTCACCAAATTGGTGCCACATCAGGAAAAAAAATGGTTTTGTAAATCAAAGCACTCTTTCTTATCAAAAGAGGTAAAAGCCAGGTCTTGAGGAAGAATAGCTTTGCAGGTAGCTTGGAAGGAGAATAGAGGAATCCAGACTACTTCCATTGCAAGACAGTGCTAGGAAAGGAGAAAGATGAGTTCAGTAAAGAGCTATCTTGGAGAAGATGAGTTGGGTCTGATTTGGAGATACCATGGTCAGAAGTGTGGAGCCCTCTGTAAAAACTCAGCTTCAGGAAGCTGTCACTGCATACCATGCAAACAACCATCCTAATAAACATGAAATTGACATGAAGAAACAATCTCAGCTTTGCAATTCCATCTGTTAAAAGCCTTCTTTGATAGCTACTTGAATATTCGGCAAAATGATATTTACCCATATGTATCAGAGGTCCCCACATCCACCTTCAGGTTTGATGATTTACCAGAACAGCGGTTCTCAACATGTGGGTTGTGAGCCCTTTGGGGGTCAAATGACCCTTTCACAGAGGTTGCCTAAATATATCCTGCAAATTAGACACTTGCACTATGATTCATAACAGTAGTAGTATGGTTGGGGGTCACCATAACATGAGGAACTATATTAAAGGGTAGTAGCATTAGGAAGGTTGAGAACTACTGTACTAGAAGGACTTACTTAAGTCAGAAAAGCTATTATAGTCATGGTTACAGTTTATTACAGAGAAAAGATACAGATTAAAATGAGAAAATTAAAAGAGGGCATAGGGCAGAGTCCAGGAGAAACCCAGCACAAGTTTTTAATTATCTTCTCCCAATGGAATCAAATGCCACGGCATAATTTTCCCAGCAAAGATAAGTGACAACATATGTAAACGATTGCCAACCAGGGAAGTTCATGGGAGCCTGGATGCCCAGGGACCGTGTTAGGGGGTAGTCACGTAGGCATGGAGTGCACACATCACACATGACTGTCCTTAACTACTTAATGTCCAGCACCACTCTCAGAGGTCCAACTAATACAGTGTGGCCCAGGACCCAAGGAAACAAAAACAGGCATTACCTCAAAATCATTAGCATGTGCTATCTGGACTGGCCCAAGGTCCGGAAAATAGAAAGACACTCTTGTTCAGTGGGATAATCCAAAAGCTTATATGGTCTCTCCAAGAAGCCAGTAAAGGGCCCGTTCTTTCTTCTGAATGTGCAAAGTTTGCTCACACTTCATCCCAGAGATAGAAGGCTGGTTGAATAAGTATCCATGAACCAATCAGTGTAATCCACTGTATTAGTAGGCTTAAAAAGGGGAAGATAGGCCAGGTGTGATGGTGTACACTTATAGTCCCAGATACTTGGGAGGCTAGGCAAGAGGATTGCTTGAGTCCAGAGTTTGAGTTTGCTGTGAACTATGCCACCACAGCACTCTAGCCTGGGCAGCAGAGTGAGACTCTGTCTTAAAAAAAAGAAAAAGAAAAGAAAAGAAAAGAAAAGAAAAGAAAAGAAAAAAGGCATATGATCATACCAATTAATACAAAAAATTTGGCAAATTGATGTACTCATTCATACAATTAAAAAAAAAAAAGAAGTTGAAAGAAAACTAGAAATACAGGGAATTTGCTCAAATTGGTGAAGAGAATCTACAAAAAAAAAAAAAAAAAAAGAAAGAAAGAAAAAACCTTAACAGCTAAAATTATTATACTTGATGATAAGTGAATTTCTTCCAAAATCAGAAGCAAGTCATCTATACTAACCACTGTTATACAACATAGTCTTACCAGTTTTAGCCAGTGCAATAAAGCAAGAAAAGGAAATAAAAAAGAAATAAATAAACTGTATTTGGAAATGACATAATTATCTAGGCAGAAAATCCCCAGAAATCTATTTAAAAGTAAACTCCTGTAACTATTAAGTGAGTTCACCAATGTTGCAGGACATTAGATTAACATAAAAACTCAATTTCTTTCAATGTTCTATGAACATTTGGATACCAAAATTAAAATTATAGTAAAATGTATAAATACCCCTAAAAATGAAATACTCAGTTGTGAATGTAACAAACTACGTACAAAACTTGTATGCTGACAACTAAAAAACGCTGATGTGAGAAACTGAGGATCTAAAAATCAGAAAGACGTACTGTGTTCTTTGACTAGAGGTCTTGTTAAAGCAAAGATGTCCATTTTCCCTAAAATGATATACAGGTTAAGGCAACTCTTATCAAAATTTCAGCAAAACTTATTTGTAAGTATAGACAAGATTATCCTAAACTGAATATGGAAAGGCAAAGGAACTAGGCAACCTAAAAAATTTTCAAAAAGAATATAGGTAGGGGGAAATCAGACTACCTAAGGCTAAACAGACTATCAAGACTTATTTAATTACCATCATCAGAATTATATGGTACTGGCAGAGGAATAAATATGTACATTAATGGAACAAAATGTACTAGCCAAAACAGCCCCACAGAAGTACACCCAATTCATTTTGGACAAAGTTGCAAAAGAGAGTCCATGGAAGAACAATAAGCTTTTTAAACAAAAAAGTGTTGGAAAAAATTGACTATCCATAAAATAAAAATAATTAATTAACCCAGTACAATTGACTCTTAAACTATGTAGGGATTGGGGCGCTAACCCCTGTATAGTCAAAACTTCAAGTAAAACTTTTTTTTTAGCTTCATGTTGAGAGTACAATTAGGTTACATTCTTTGCATTTGTTAGGTAAAGTCCAAGTTGTAGTTGTTCCTCTTAAGTAAAACTTTGATTCCCCAAAACTTAATTACTAATAGCCTGCTGTTCATAAGACTTACTGATAATATAAACAGTTGATTAACATGTATTTGGTATGTTATTTGTATTATAATCTATTTTACATTAAATTGCATTAGAGAGAAGAAAGTATTACTAAGAAAATCATAAGGAAGAAAGAACACATTTGTAGTACTGCACTTTATCAATTCCGTAAGTTTATGTCGTTTGCTTCCAAAATGAATTGTCTGTCTGAAGTGGTGGGCAACTGCAGCTGTAGACCTCCATCTCTGGTACCCATCATGCAATTCAACTATTTCTTTTAACATCCTGACATTTCTCCACTTCTCAGGAGCACTTCCAGCATTACTAGTGGCACTTCGCATGGCCCCCATGTTGTTACTCAAGGTTTACCGTATTGCACCAAACATGATGAGAGATAACTTTCTACTGTAATATGCAATTTACTGGGGAGAAAGAGCTAGTCATGTGGAGATCATTAGCGTCACACCGTGTTTTAAGCTTGTAAGACTTGAGCTCAGCACAATAGCAACAGGAGGTGGAGACAAAATTATGACAGTAGTATAATATGTACTACACTTTATTTAACACAGTTATGATTTAATGTTGCATCTTCACATTCGCTTACATTTTCCTGGGCTGTGAATGGCATCTTGTATGATCGGTATATGTTTGTGTGTGTACATTTTGATAAATTTTCATTTCAGAATAGATTTGTGTATTCAGTGTTTTATGATATTAAATGATAAAATTCTAAAACCGACTTGTAACAATATATTTTATGCATTCTTGACATATCTTTTTCTTAATTTTTTTTATTAAATCATAGCTGTGTACATTAATGCAGTCATGGGGTACAGTGTGCTGTTTTTATATACAATTGGAATTATTTTCATCAAACTAGTTAACATAGCTTTCATGTCATTTTCTTAGTTATTGTATTAAGACATTTATATTCTACACCTAGTAAATTTCACATGTACCCTTATAGGATGAACCATAGGCGTGACCCCACCAATCATCCTCCCTCCACCCAACCTCTCTGCTTCCCTCCCCTCCCTCTCCCCTTTCCCTATATTCTGGGGCTATAATTGGGTTATAGCTTTCCTATGAAAGCTATAAATTAGTTTCATAGTAGGACTGAGTACATTGGATACTTTCTCTCCCATTCTTGAGATACTTTGCTAAGAAGAATATTCTTTTTCTTAATTTTTAAAATATGTGGTTCACCTGGGAGTTGTTTCAAATTGTCCCCAATCTCAAAAAAAAAAAAAAAATTCCAATATACGTATTGAAAAAACTCCACATAAAGATAGACCTGTAAATTCAAACCCGTGTTAGTTAAGGGTCACGTGAATTAAACTTCATATCACATATGTACAAATGTTAACTCAAAAGGGATGATGAACTTGAATGTAAAGAACTTTTAGAAAAAGAAAATAGAAAATCTAGGATCTAGGGCTAGACAAAGAGTTCTTAGACTTGACATCAAAGGATGATCCATAAAAGGAAAACTTGAAAAATTGGATTTCATCAAAAGGAAGAACTTCTGCTCTATGAAAGCCAACATAACGAGGATGAAAACACAAGCCACAGATTAGGAGGCCATACAGATGGTGAATGATCATGTTGCTAGTTATTAGAGAAATGCAAATCAAAACCATAATGAACTGTCATGCATACCACCAAAATAACTAAAATATAAAGTAGTGACAAAACCAAATGCTGGCAAGGGTGCAGAAAAGCTGAATTACTTGTACATTTCCTGGTGAGAATGTAAGATGATAGAGCCGCAAAATAGTTTTTCCATTTCTTAAAAACAAACAAAACATGCTAAACTTGCAGCCATTATGTGGCCAGCAATTTCACTCATAGGCATTTATCCAAGAAAAATGAAAACTTGAATTTTCACACAAAAATTTATACACAAATGCGTATAGTAGCTTTATTCATAGTAGCCCCAAACAGGAAACAGACACGCCATTCTTCAACATGTGATTATTTAAATTATGGTGCAGGCATACTACTGAGAATTGCTCAGCAATAAAAAGGAACGAGCTACTGACCCACTAAGAAGCCTGGGTGAATCTCCAGAGAACAATGCTGAGCGAGAAAAGCCAGTCCCAAAAGATTACACGCCATATGTTTCTTTCTTTCTACAATATTTTTGAAAAAACAAAATTATCAAAATGCCGATCAGATTAACGATTGAAAGGGGTTAAAGAGAGGATGGGGGAGTGAGAAGAAAGAAGGCAGAGTGATGACGGGGCAACACAAGTGATGCAATGATAAGATGTCCTGGATCTTGACTGCATCTAGGTCACTATCCAGGTTGTAATACTGTACGATAGCCAGGCCAGACCTTCCTCTGGGGAGAAATTGGATAAAGAATATATGATTTCTCTCTGTGTTGTTTCTTAACAACTACGTGTAAATCTGAAGCCATCTCAAAGCATTTAAACTTCTTATTTGTTGATTGATTTAAGTAAATAAATATGCATATGTATCCAACTTTTGACATCAGCGACAAACACAGAAACACATGCATACAAGATAAAGCACTGAGAAAATTCATAACCCTCAAGTTGTAGTAAGTCATTGAGACAGCAAGATAGCAGAGAGAATGGCAGTGGGTTCTGCTGATACTGGAAATGTGAGTTTCTTTCCACCGCAAGACTTCCAGATGGACTCCAGAGAGGCACTATCCATGAGAACTTCCTGCAATGATGGAAAGCTTATCATCTGAGCTGCCCAGCACTACACCTAATAGCTACACCGAGGCTCAGCTGCACTTGAAATATAACTAAAGTAACAGATTCAATTTGTAAATGTATTTACTCTTTTATTTTCAAAATATTAAGGGAATACAAATGTTTGTCTTACATAAATAACACCTTTTATAATGCTTAAGTCAGGGCTTCTAGTGTGTCCACCACCTGAATAGTGTTCATTATACCAATAGGAAGTTTTCATCCCTCCCCCCGTCTTGATTTCCAATGACCTTTGCATCTTTTTGTGCCTGTGTTTCCACTGATTAGGTCACCGTTATTAGAGAGTATTGTGGTGTTTTGTTTGTCTATTCCTGAGATACTTCAGTTAGAATAATTGTCTCCAGTTCTATTCAAGTTTCTGGAAAAGACATTATTTCATTTCTTTTTATGAGTGAGTCATAATCCACGGTATGTTTGTGTCTATATGTACATACATATACACATACACACCACCTGTTCTTCATCCACTTATAAATTGAGGAGCACTTAGGACAATTGGCCATCTTCACAATTGTAAATTGTGCTGCAGTAAACATTTGACTACAGATGTCTTTTTGATAAAATGAATTCTTTTCCTTTGGGTAAATACCCAGTAGTAGGATTGCTGGGTTGAATAGTAAGTCCACATTTATTTATTTGAGGAATCTCTTAAGTGTGTTTGTTTTTAATTTATTTAAATTTAAATAGACACAAATGACTAGTGGCTACCATATTGAATAGCACATTTGTACAAAGATGTACAAAAGAAACTGAAATGAGAGATGAAGCTTTGCTCTTGGTAGAGTGCGTCAGAGCTTTGGTAATTGGGACATCCAGGTGCTACACTGTATTCTCCTCCTAATGGAGACGGCAACAAACGGGGTCGGTCTGGATGGCTGGTTGTTAACATTGATAGAACGGACACATGACTTTGGAAAAATGATTTCAATAGACTTGTTTCATTCAGGGCTGCCACTAATCTTCAATCTGTAAAAATTGCAATATTTATGAATCACAGTTAAGCTAAGCACAAGAAAACAAGTTATGCCTGTATGTATATGTATGTGTTTAACAGTTTCATCTCTGGGGAAAAGATGAGGAAAATGCTAGTTAACAAATGAAGTATACTAATCAGAAATATAAATCCAGAGTGGTCAGCTAACTTGCAAAATTTTGATCAGAAATCCACACTCCTGAACAAACTATCATGACTATCACCTACTTTTATTTCCTATTAACCCAGGTCTTATTAGTTAGACTGAGTAATAGTTACTATGAAGGCTGCTTCATGGGGGAAATGAGTGGTGTTTAAAATGTATTGCTTAGCTCCAAATATAACTGTTCTTTCAAAGAAGTATAAGAATCTGGTAGCCAGGCCTGGCTCAGTGGCTCATGCCTGTAATCCCAGCACTCTGGGAGGCTGAGATGGGTGGATTGCTGGAGGTCAGGAGTTCGAGACCAGCCTGAGCAATAGTGAGATCCTTTTCTGAAAAACTAGCTGGCCGTTTTGGAGGGCACTTAGGATTTGGAGGTTGCTGTGAGCTATGACACCATGGCACTCTACTGAGGATGACAAACTGAAACTCTGTCTCAAATAAAAAAAAAAAAAGAATCATGTGGACCCCGTACTTTACAGTCTGGGTCCAGTGGCTAATTCAAAAGCGTTCCATTTGACTTTAAAGAAGGGTAGCTGAATCTTTCTGGTGGAACACTGTTGCCGAAGTCCTAATGAACTTTCCCTGCAAGGTGCTGTCAGAGCACTTCAAAAGACAGCTGGGACTACATCGAGCGGTTGTTTCCTGCTTGCAAAAGCAAATGCCTTTACATTCAACAAAATTTGATCTAAGGTTTCTTTCACTGTACTAGGTCCTCGATTTTGTGGAAGAGCAGATTGAGGACTGAAGGCTATCAATACTACCACAATTAACCTAATAATGGTGAATGATCAGATCGATTGTGGTCAGTTAGCAACAAACATCTATTTTAATGGGAAAGTTTGACATCATTTTTTTCTATTGACTCTTAATAAATGAGATTAACATTCGACCAGTTACAGCAAGAAATAAGAGCTGCTAAATTTTCCTGAGAAGGGAGCCTGTGGATTTATTAAAACATGATACTTTCTTAAATAATTCTGCTTTGTTTTTCAAAGAGATCTGAATTTAAAAAGCAACTAGCATGAAACCCAAAGGTAAAAAAACTACAGCACTACAGGTCACTTGTCAAATGAATGGCATCTGTCAATAGTTAATTTGTACTGTCAGATTTTTAATGAATAGCCTATTGTTCTTAAGAAGAGAACACTCTTAATAACAGCAGAAATTAAAAATATCATTCGTGCTTCTATCTTCACTGGGTTAAAACACCCATTTAAGCTTTAAAGCATGTATTACAATAAGAAGTAATCTGCCAATGTGAATAAGAAGTAATGTGTCAATTTAGAAAAAAATCTTTTTCAAGATGTTATTTGTAAGCAAAAAGAAAAAAGAAAAAGGAAAAAAATTCTCTTAGGTATATTATATGAAAATTTAGGTGCTCTTATTGTAGTTGGTAGAAACCATATCAATCCAAGCGGGATAGACCTTGAACTTCTTTAAGAGTTAGGGCCATGGTGATTTCTTGATCTTAATTGCTCCAATTTCAGCATACTACCAGGTTTCAAAGTGTTAGCTGAGTAAATGCTTAAGTATCATTAAGGAAGACATTAATAGCTGTTGATCCTTTTAATATGAAAAGACAGCTTCATTCTCTTTATTAATAATGGATGATGGCATGATTCTATAAAAACATGGGACTTTGGATCTGACTCGGTAAAATGAGATTATTTTACAGCAACATTTTAGAATGTCGTCTCATTCTTTAACAGATTAAATTTACTGGAAGTGTGGACTTTTCTAAAATGAGCAAATGAAGGGGCAGTAGGGGATGGGGGAGAAAAAGAAAACAAGCGCTTAAGATCCTTAGGGAAGAAAGATGGAGAAGCTGCTTCTGAAATGTATGGCTCTGATGCGCCTGAGGACGCTGGAGATGTGGGGAGAATCCTCACAGCCTGCCACTCCCCTTCCAGGAGCCGCTGGGTCGGGTTTTAATTCGGCACGTCTCACTGAGCTGCTGGTCTTCCACGATTTACAACCCACGCTGCCCAGCCTGGTCCCGCGGTTCCTAATTCACCAGGAAATGCTCCCAGCCCAGACCCCCCTACCGGGTCTGGTCACAGACACCAAATTTTAAGACCTGCAACACATGTACTGTTGGGTGATCTATTACCTTCTCGATTATTTGTGTTTCTTTGAATGAAAATTTGATGGCTGGGGTTTTGTTTTACAGACTTACCTTTCCTATGTTTTACAGCACGTAACCGGTGCTCAAAATACATTTGCATCAAAGAGTATCTATAAATTTATCCAATTTCATTGTAAGAAAAAAGGAAGATGGAAGGGAGGATGAGCAAGTATCCGACCAGAGACTAGTTCCACTTTCCATTATTGTCAAGATGCTATCAACTTTTTGAGCTTAAGCAAACACTTGCTAATTTTTTTTCTTTTCTTTTTCTTTCTTTTTTTTTTTTTTTTCAGTTTTTGGCCGAGGCTGGGTTTGAACCCCCCACCTCCAGCTTATGGGGCTGGCACCCTACTCCTTTGAGCCACAGGCGCCACCCACTTACTAATTTTTATAATTACTGTAATAAATACATAACGCTGTGTTTAAATAGGTGGAGTAGGACAACCATGTTACTAATTTTAAAAATCAGAGTGGCCTGTGTTAATGAATAAATAAATCCAAAACTCATATGATTTGATTTTAAGAGCTATGGGGGAAAATGTTTTGAATATGCTTCAAGCATTTCTTGATACCAATAGAGAAGTAAAAAAAAAAAGTGTACTTTGGTCTGTGGTTTGAGTTCACACATGGTGTATGGGGCAAGTAGTTTTTCCTCAACTGAAACAAATACTGAAATCACTAAGACCAACCTTTCTAACCCAAAGAAAAATCATCTTTAATCCTAATTATTTTTTTGTGAGAGTTAGAAAATTGGATATCTAATCTGATTTCATAGACCAGGAGAAAATTACTCTAAGAGAACTTGTCCTGATAAATTATGTTTCTTTATAACACCAAAAAAGGCATTGTCAAATAATAGCAAGCCACCTTTATGGAAAAAGTATTATTTGATGTGAAAAGATATGTTTCATTCAAATACATTTCACTTCATAGCTTTTGCTAAAATTTTGACTTTAGAAGTTTCAGTGATTCCAAATATTTATTGGGAACAAGAAAAATTAGATAATCCAACTGAAATGTAAAGCTTCTAAGTTCTAGAGCATGAATCAAAGACAGAACTCTCTAGCCAGATTTTCTGATTTTTTGTTTTTTACACAATAACTTGAAAGTACTTTTTCTTCCATTTCAACACTTACCAGTCATTTAGGAATGCCTAACAAAATCTACCAGTATCATAATATTTACAACATAATTACTACTTTCTTTTGTTTGTTTTGTTTTGTTTTAAATTACATTAATGCTTTTTCTTTTCTTTCTTTTTTTTTTTTTGCAGTTTTTGGCTGAGGCTGGGTTTGAACCCACCGCCTCTGTCACATGGGGCCACTCCTTTGAGCCACAGGTGCTGCCCCATAATTACCACATTTAAGGTAAATGTTGTTGATATCATTTTTCTTTAGTAAAAGTCGTCCAATGTTTAAAAATTGGCCAATAATTTGTACTTATCAAAATGAACTTAGGTAATTAATATACTTATCTTAAATTTTCATTTCACAGTATTAAAAAATATAGCAGATAATTAAAAAATAAAATGTTACTTGACCTCTTGCACATTATTTGTTTATACTTACAAAATGAAGGGTGCACATGAATGATCTACATTCATATGATTGCACAAGAAGACACTTGCCAGCACTCTGCCGCCTAACTTTGCATTATGTGGTCAAGATTGGCACTTAACAACAAATAAGTTTGATATTTTGAAGTATGAACACTCTACCCTGGGTTTAAATAACATACGCAATTGTATAAAAAGCTCTACACATTGGCACATCCTCCACTTAAGTAAACAACAAAAAAAATCTTCTGGCAGTTATTTTCCTGCGCAGCTTTTGAAGATAATACAACTGAAATTGCTTTTATCTAAGCTTATTTGCTTTGTCTTTAATGCACCTGTTTTAGGGCTTTTTTTCCCTAAAATAAGTCCTGCTGAAGCTAAATTTTAGAAAGAAACATGTTCCACTCAAGCACACACACAAAAATGCACGAAGTTTTTAAACTTCTAATTTACATTCTTAAACTCCATCTGTCTTTATTCTCATTTTCAAAAGTGTCTAATTCCACTAAAAGAGGAATTTTTATTGACTTGTAGTGTATGGCCTGAAGGCTTTCTAAAGACAAATCACACAGGAGCTAAAGTGCCAACTCTTACATAGCAAAAAAAGGGTCTATGTTTTGAAAGGAAAATAATCAAACATCATTTCAAGCAAGATTATACTTTGAAGAATGTAGCCAGCCAAAAATATAATTTCTGTATATTCAAGTTAATACAATTCCAGTGTATTTTTAACTTAAATTGGACATTTAACGCTTCCAAATTCTACTCTGACAGGCTTTTCTGTGTTCAATCATATACAGAGAAAATTTATATTTATTTAATAAATCATTAACAACTTTAAGCTTGGGGATATAAATTTTACATAATTTACAAGCTTAAACTTAAAGTTTAAAATTTTCTTCTCTTTCTTTTTTACTTACTTATTTAATTTTTTAGACAGAATCTCATTTTGTCAGCCTCAGTAGAGTGTGGTGGTGTCACAGCTCACAGCAACCTGAAACTCTTGGGCTCAAGTGATCCTCTTGCCTCAGCCTCCCGAGTAGCTAGGATTACAGGCTCCCCACCTCCCCATCCCTGGCCACATGCCTCAGGTGGTTTTTCTACTTTTATTTATTTTTTCACACAGGTATTTTTTTTCTTTAATGGCACCTATGTATGTTGAATCTACATGAATTAAATGCACACATAAATGAACTTTAGTGTCAACAGAAGCTTTGTGCATCTTCATGAGGGGAGTGAATTTTCCCTGTCCGCAACTATCTAAAGAGTTCCGAGGTGCGTACCACAGGGGATTTCCCATTGGCAGTTCTTCTAGTTTTAGAGAAGACCGGGTCTCAATCTTGCTGAGGCTGGTCTCCAACTCCGGAGCTCAAGCAATCCACTTGCTTTGGTCTCCCACAGTGCTAGGATTACAGGCGTGAACCTCTACCCCCTCAATGTGAGTTCAGGTTGTCCAAAATCAGAGCAGATTCATAACTACAGAGTCCAATAGAACATGTGAACATGCAGAAAAATTCTACTTATGAAATGCAATGCTTATCCTTAACAAATCTTTACATATATAAGCTCTTATGGAAAAAACACTGGTGCTCTTGTTTAGCTATAATTATTTTTTTAATGTGACAGGCCATATTCTCTTACATTTTCTATACTTTCTTTTTTTTTAATTTTTTTAATTTTTTTTGAGACAGAGCCTCAAGCTGTCACCCTGGGTGGAGTGCCTTGGCATCACAGCTTATTTTCTATACTTTCATTGCACTTGAGTTGGTATTAAACCACTACCAATGTTGTAAGTACATATTTAAAAGTTTAAAGAAGTTTTTAATTTGTCTAAATAATGAAACCTATGAAATATGAATGAATGTAAGCAGAATACAATGCTATGATTTTCAATTTTTCCTTGATTTTACTACCATGTCACTGGTTGGTTTAAGTAAAATAGGGAAAAATTAAATTAAATAAGGCATAAAATAATTAGGTAGGCATAAGCATAGCATAATTTGTTTAATTTAAATCCATTATTTTAATCTAAATAATAAAGTTTTATTTAAAAAATAATGCTAACTCATTCTGTCAGTTCTGCTTCTTAGACAAGGTTTTCATTTTGTTCATTTGTTTTTTGTTTGTTTTATTTCTGATTAATATGAGGGAACACATGTTTAGGTTACATTGCTTTCAATTCTAAGGTAAAGTTCAAGTTGCAGTTGAACCCTTCACCCAGGGGCCATGCTGAACACCCTCACATTGTGCACATTATGTGAGATCCTGCCAATGGCTCTCCCTCCTGTCCCCCCGCCAGCCTTGCTGGACTAAACTTGTGTAGCACAGCATGATTTTTGCCGTGTAAGCTCTTGTATATGCATAAGATCTATAAAAGTCATGTTCACATAACACATAATTAACTAGATATCATTATTCAATATACTTATTAAGCCAGTTTTAGAGTTAATTCTTCAATGTCATATTTATCAAGTTGTAATCAATAATAAGTTATTGAAGATAAATGAGACAAACATGTAGCCGTTACCAGTATTTCCTATGCATGTTTATTTCAGCAACCAAATTTGTTGAATTGCCATTAATAAATTGCTATAAAATATATTAAAGATGTTGCTGGTTCCATAACGATAACATTTACTACAGGATTTCTCATTTAAACCCTTCAAGAGTGAAAATCAAGAATGAATTTCACTATATGTTTTATTCCTGGGGCTATGGCAAATAAGAGACCTTGCAAAAAGGAAATAATAATCTCACAAGAGACCTCTAAGGGTGAAATGTCTTTGTAAACATGATGAAATATAATGAATTAATTTAAATAAAATTAAATTCACACTAAACATGTATACATATGAACACTAAATTTGTTTGTAGATGAACATGTAAAGTGCTGTTTAATTATATATAGATTGCATTATATAGTCATATATTTATGTATAGAGATACACATAAAAAATATACATTCAAATGGTCCCTAACCATGATTTCTTGACCGATGATGTTGAAAGCAATATATATTCAGTAGAAACCATACTTTGAGTTCCCATATAACCACCTTTTTTTTCAATTTCAGTATAGCATTCAATAAATCACATGAGATATTCAACTTCATCATAAAATAGGCGTTGTGTAAAATGATTTTGCCCAACTGTAGGCTAATGTAAGTGTCCTAATCTAGGCCAACCTATGATGTTCAATAGGTTAGGTATCTTAAATGCATTTTTGAATTATGATATTTTCAACTTACAGCAGGTTCATCAGGACATAACTCCATCATTAAGCAGGAGCATCTGTATTACATATTATTTGTGCTCACACACCCAAATCTACAGAAAGAGAATATGGCCTAGTAAGCCTTCTACGTATATAGTTTTCATTATCACTAACAGTCTACCATAAACCACTAAATATCCTTGGCATTCTCTCAGTCTGGCGCTCTGTGGGATATTTTTTCATCCACAAACTTCCCTGCTGCACTCTGTTGCTTCCCCTCTGACAGAGACAAGTTCTCTTTTCTGCTTTACAGCTTCCTCCTCTCTCCATCCCTCCCACGTGGTGTTCTTTGGGACCTACATATTTCTTCTGATGTGGCACATTAACACTTCTTTCACCCACCCACAGACCTGTAATGTCAGCCCTGACAACACTAACACTCTTTCTACTTTAGATGCACATTTTTGGCTGTCTAATGTTCACTTGCATATGAATATCCTACAGGGGCCTAAATTCATAGGAATATAACTTCACTTACCAAACCACTGCTTCCCTTTCTCTTTCACTTAACATTTTTATCATCTACCATGCTGCTAGTTTAGAAACTTCAACTCTTTCTAAGTTCAGAAGATTCTACCCAAAAAGCTCATGGATTCTACAGCTCCTTGGTATTGTTTTCTCATTTTCATCTTGTAAACCTCTACTAGAAGGAATATCTTATCTCCTCATCTGATAAGATATTTTGGCCTCCTGCCGCACAACAAAATACTATACACTGCATAGTTTAAACACAGGAGCTTATTTCCTTATAGTTCTGGAGGCGAGAAGTCCTAGATGAAGGTTTTGGCCTATTCAGTTTCTGGTGAGGATTGCCTTCCTGGGTTGCAGACTGCTGCTTTCTCACTGTTGCTTCATATGGGCTTACCTTGATATGTGTGTGTGTGTGTGTGTGTGTGTGTGTGTGGAAGAGAGAGAGAGTGCTCTCATGTCTCTTATTATTGGGACACTAATCCTATCAGATCAGGGCCTCACCCTTATAACTCGTTTAACCTGATTACTTCCTTAGAGGCTCCATCTTCAAATAGTCCCAGTGGCTAGGTGCAGTGGCTTACATCTGCCAAGTCAGATTGCTCAAGACCAGCCTGACAAGAGTGAGACTCCACCTCTTCTAAAAATAGAAAAAAGTAGCCAGGTGTGGTGGCACATATCTGTAGTCCTAGCTACTCGGGTGGCTAAGGCAAGAGGATGACTCAAGTTTAAATCTTTTATCCAGTAACAATCAATTTTTGTTAATGGTGAAAGGTGAGGGTCTGGTTTCAGTCTTCTACACGGCACCAGACAATTCAGCCAGCACCATTTGTTAAATAGGGAATCTCTCCCCCAATTTATGTTTTTGATAGACTTATCAAAGATCAAATGATAATAAGTGGCTAGGTTCATCTCTTCATTCTCTATTCTGTTCCATACATCTACCTCTCTGTTTTTGTGCCAGTACCATGCTGTTTTGATCACTATAGATTTATAGTATAGCCTGAAGTCTGGTAGCATGTTTCCTCCTGATTTGTTTTGATTTCTGAGTAATGTCTTGAATATTTGAGTTTTTTTCTGACTCCATATAAAATGAAGTACTAGTTTCTCCAGATCTTTAAACTATGACAATAGTGCTTTAATAGGGATTGCATTAAATCTGTAGACTGCTTTTGAAAGTATGGACATTTTAACAATGTTGATTCTTCCCAGTCATGAGCATGGTATGTTTTTCCATTTGTTAACATCTTCAGCTATTTCTTTTCTCAGAGTTTCATAATTTTCTTTATAGAGCTCTTTCACATCCTTTGTTAGGTAAATTCCCAAATATTTCATCTTCTTTGGCACAACTGTGAAAGGAATAGAGTCCTTGACTATTATTGGTATATATAAAAGCTACTGATTTGTAAATATCAATTTTGTATCCTAAGATGCTGCTATATTCCTTGATCACTTCTAAGAGTTTTATATAAGTTGAGTCCCTCGGGTTTTCCAGGTATAAGATCATATCATCTATGAAGAGTGGAAATTTGATCTCCTCTGATCTCATTTGGATACGATTATTTGCCTTCTGTTACCTGATTGCATGGCTAAGACTTCCATTACTACGTTGAATCATAAAATAAGCTGTAGGTAAAATGATTTTGCCCAGCTATAGGCTAACGTAACTGTTCTAATCTAGGCTAACCTATGATGTTCAATAGGTTAGATATATTAAATGCATTTTTAATTTATGATATTTTTGACTTACAGCAGGTTTCAATTTATGATATTTTCAACTCACAGCAGGAGACAGTGGGCATCCTTGTCTAGTTCCAGATCTGAGTGGGAATGTTTTCAATTTTATTCCATTCTATAAAGATACTAGAAGAGAGGGTAGGGTAAACACTTACAGAAATTGGCCTGGGAGTATATTTTACAAGGAGGACCCTCATGGCAATTGAAGCAACACCAAAAATATATTACTGGGATCTGATCAAACTAAAAAGCTTCTGAACAGTCAATAACACGGTAAGTAAAGCAAGCAGACAGTCTTCAAAATGGGAAAAGATATATGCTAGTTATGTTTCTGACACAAGTTTGATAACTAGAATCCACAGAGAAATCAAACTAATTAATAAGAAAAGAACAAGTGATTCCATTTCATTGTGGGCAAGGGACTTGAACAAAAGCTCCTCTGAAGAAGACAGGCACATGGCATACAGACACATGAAAAAATGTTCATCATCTTAATCATCAGAGAAATGCAAATAAAAACCACTTTGAGATATCATCAAACTCCAGTAAGAGTAGTCCACATAACGAAATCCCAAAACTACAGATATTGGCATGGATGTGGAGAGAAGGGAACACCTTTGCACTCCTGATGGAAATGCAAGTTAATACATCCCTTTTGAAAAGAGGTTTGGAGAACACTTAGGGAACTAAAAGTAGACCTGAATAGTTTTCTCTCACTCTGAAAGTTTCTTATTTACCTGGTCATCTTCTATTTAGGTTGTAAGCCCCAGCAACATTACTGCTTCTCATTTAGTTTTCTCTGACTTTCCTGGGTGGTGAGTAATACCCCTCCTGTATTCTCTAAATAGTCTATGTCAATTATAGCACTTCTTACATTGTATTATAAATACTGGTTTAAAAAAAAAAGCAATCTCCTTTTGCCCATCAATGGAGTCCTTAAGGACAAAGATCATATTTTATTTATTTTGTGTAAGTAAATAAGCAAGGAAGAAGAAAGGAAAGAAGTAAGGAATGAAGAAATGTAGATATACAATTTTTTAAAACAATTTTCATAATTTTAGTGTGATTTTTACAGGAACAAGAAATAGGATAACATTTAATCTATCCAAAATATGGCACTTAAAAATCTTAACTCTTAAGAGGGAAAAAAAATGTCTTCTTGGCATTTAAAAATTGCTAGAAGGAACATTTAGAGCATCACATTTTGGGGCTCAGCACAAATATGCTTTGACTTTTGCAAATAGATGTGTGGTTTCACCAACATTTTTCTTCTTGACAAACAGTGAAAGTAAATGGCTCCTGCTCTCTAAATGTATAGTTAAGAAATAAGTTCTAGAAATGTTTTAGGTGTGTTGGGCTAATTCAGATTTGTATCTCCACGTTCCCCATTGGATATTTTTGCCCCACCAAATCATGGATAGTTCTCTGACATTTTTATTTCTGATATCATTTCTAATCATTCATTCTCTCCTTCCAGTTTCAATGTCTCATTATTCAAATATGCCAACAATCACACTTCGCTAAAGATGTTCCTTCAGCTTGGAACCAGATTATCTGTTTTGCCAATGACCTCACTTCTTTCAACCAGGGCAAGACTTTTCCAAATGGGTCATTCCCAGAATTCTATGTAAATGGGTGCAAAGCTGGTTAATTCTTTCAGGACTTGGGTTTAAGGATTTAGAAAATTATGGCACACTCAAAATGCATCATAGACCTAAGTATAAGATATTTCGTCTAAAAGAATACTGTGCAGTAAAAGGTTCATTCCATGGGTTCAGGCTGCTCGGAACCCACACTTTTAAAAGAACTAGCCTTTGATGGGCTTCTAAGAGAAAACCTCTACACCCTGGAATATTCTGCTGGATAAGAGTGCTTACAGGTGGGACCTTGGGCCATATCACACAATTTAGGCTAATAGCGAACTTATGGTAAATTTATGTTTCTGTTCACCAAGCGTCCTGAGCTTCGCTATATCAATTTGACCTCTAAAGGGCCTGGAAACTGAGTCACTGAAGTCAGTCACATGTCACTCCACATATACATGTCTGTCCTCTGGACACAAAAGCATGGGTGAGCGTCTCAGTTGAAACTGCTTTGTACATGTTGTCACATGTCATTGCTAGGGGAATTAAGCAGTGGTCACGTGTCTCTGCTGGGAGAGGATAACTGGCAACTCACACCTGGTTTCTCCTAACTCTACACTTTTTCCCTTTTCTGACTTTAATCTGTATGCTTTCCCAGTAATCAACCGTAACCCTGAGTATAACAGTTTTTGTGTGTTTTATGAGTCCTTCTAGAAAATCAGGAAACATGAGGATAATATTGGGAACCACATTCCCCTACCCCCCGCATTAAAACATGGAAGAAATTTTTGAGACTTTGGTTAGACAACATGATTTCAAAAGCATAAGTTCTAAAGGAAAAAAAAAAGATAAATGGATTTTATTAAAACTTAAAACTTTTGCTTTAATAGTTTTTTATTATGAATGGGTGCATTATAAATGAAAATGCAAACCATAAAAGGGAAGAAAATATTTGCAAACTGCCTTATCAAAAAGTGTTTGCAAATCAGATCTCCAGGATGCATAATGACTGCTTATAACTTAGTAATAAGATGACAAACAACGCAATTAAAAATTCAAGGAGGCATTTTATCAGTCAGGCATGTTGGCTCTCAGCTGTTGTTCCAACTAAGGGAAGATTACTTGAGCCCAGGAGTGGGGGGCTACAGTGAGCTATGATCATGCTACCGTGCTCCTGTCTGGGCGAGAGAGTGACACACTGTTTCTTTAAAAACAAAACAAAACAAAAAAAAAGGAGGGAGAGACAGAAAGAAAGAGAATGTTAGGTGCAGTGTCTCACACCTGTAATGACTCTGGGAGGCGGAGGTGGGAAGATACCTTGAGTTCAGGAGTTCAAGATCAACCTAAGCAGAGTGAGACGCCATCTCTACTAAAAAAAGAAAAATTAGCCTGTTGTGGTGGATGCCTGAAGTCCCAGCTACTCGGGATGCTGAGGCAGGGGAGGATCACTTGAACCCAAGAGTCTGAGGTCACTTTGAACCAGACTGACAACATGGCACTCTAGCCTGAGGTAACAGAGTGCAACTCTGACTCAAAAAAAAAGAGAGAAAGATAAAGAAGACAAATAGAGAAATAAATTGCTAACAGGCAGAGAAAAAAGTGCTCAAAATCATTAGTTATTAGGAAAATAAAAATTAAAAATGCAATGAGATACCACTTGCTATAATACAAGAACACAGGCTGCACCAAGCTTTAATGAGGATGTGGAGAAGCCGGGATCCTACTATGTTATTGGTCAGAATGTCAAACGGCACACTGATCATAATATCTCCAAGCACGAAGAATCTGAGTATCCTTCAAATCATGTCAGATAAACAAATGTGGTATATCCATAAAATGAAATACTATTCAGCAGTAAAAAAAGAACAAAATACTGACACCTGCTACAACATCAATGAACCATAAAACATGCCAAGTGAAGGAAGCCACATATTGAAGATTACATAATATAGTATGCTATTCAATTGCATAGTTATAGTGGCTAAATTTTATGATACAAAAATTATACCTCGAAATGTTTTAAGAAAAATCCAATGGAAGAGAACAGAAAAATAGGCAATAAATAGTGACTTCTGTGTGAGAAAGGGCTAGATGCTTTGATATAAAAGAAAATGAAAACAGAATGTGGATGAATGAAGGGAAGGGGGAGAGGAAAATTGCAAGTATAAATAGATGGTCAAGGTAAGCCTCAGAGAACAGGGAGTTAGTTGAATTGATGTCTGGAAAAAGAGTTTTCCAGCCCAAAGGCAGAGTATGACCAAAGCTTTAAGGCAGGAGAATGTCCTTAAGTTTGAGGACTAGTGAAGCTAGTGTGACTAGAAGATTAGTAAACAATAAACTCCGATCAATAATGAGAGACAATTTAGGGCCTTGTCACCCATTGTATTTTGTATTGTGTTTTTTATTTTGAGAAAATATGGAGAGGTTGGAAAGGGGTTTCCGTAGAAGAGGGACATGATTGATCTGACATATATTTTAAAAGCATGACTCTGGAAGCTGTGTTGAGAATAGACTTCAGGAATAAAAGAGTAGAAGGAGAAAGACTATTTAGGTGAAGCTTTTTGTAATCCTGGCAATTAAATTACAATGGCTTAAACCAAGGGGCTAGATTAAAGTTGTGGGAAGTTGTGAGATTCTGGATACAGCATGGGGGAAAGGAATTTGGGCATCAATTTTCTCTTTTTAAAAGTTAATTGATACTTTATGGCCAGGCACAGTGGCTCACGCCTGGAATCCTAGCACTCTGGGAGGCTGAGGAGAGTGGATTGTCTGAGCTTAGGAGTTGGAGACCAGCCTGAGCAAGAGAGAGACCCAGTCTCTAAAAATAGCCAGGCATTGTGGCCGGTGCTTGCAGTCCTAGTTAGTTGGGAGGCTGAGGCAAAAGGATCGCTTGTGCCTGACTCTGAAGTTGCTGTGAGCTATGATGCCATGACACTCAACCCCAGGACAACTGAGTGAGACTCTGTCTCCAAAAAAAAAAAAAAAAGTTAATTCATACTTTCATAAAAATTAGAAGAGAATACATTAAAATGTTAACAATATTCAACAGTATTCTCTGGTAAAATTATAGGTAATTTTGTGCTTCTGAGATTATCAAATTGCCAACCATGGGTATGTGTTTTCATTTATTTATTTATTTTACACACACACACACACACACACACACACACACACAGTGTGCCAAAAAAAAAAAATCCACATTTTACAAAAGGAAAAATATGTATTAATGTTGTAATGCTCAAGTCACATTTGACTTCTGCAATTACCAGAGGTGCTCAAACATGACTTGTATTCATCTCTGTTATCAGTATATGTTGATATTACACTTTTAGTACAGTTTTTTCCTTCCTTAACACGTGTATACATGCTTTTAGCACCCTCTGTATATACAGGGGTGCCAAAAAATGTGTACACCTTTTTAGAGATCTTATCTATGTCCTATATATTATATTATATGGGATGGACATAAAGTTCGTGTGTAATTTAAAGTACTCTAACCCAGTAAATTGCACGTGAACTTGATGGACACCCTGTATCTATAGAGAGTGAGAGAGCACCTCTTTTAATTACAGAGGCCAAATGTGACTTTATTCTTCTTTTGTTATAGGTATACATTGGCTTTTACAATTTTAATAAAATGTTTTCCTTTCTAAAAATGTGTAGACATTGTTTCAGCACCCTCTATGTTTTTACAGACAGGGTCTTGCTATCTTGCCCAGGCTGATCTTGAACTCTTGGCCTCAAGCAATTCCTCTTGACTTGGTCTCCTAAAGTGTGAGTATTAAAAATGTGAGCCATTATGCCACAACCATGCACATATATTTTTATAAAGGAAAAAAATAATTTTTTGAATATTCAGCTTACCAAAAAGATCATAATACAAACCAACTTTTTTTGCCAGTTTTTTTCTTTTGCATTTTAATGTCTATAGGATCTATAATGATAAACCCTCCTTAATTCCTGGTATTGGTTTACTTATTTACTATTTTTATTTTAGGTTAATGTGACAATACAAATAACCAAATTTTGCCAAACAGTTAAATCATCACCCAAAATGCTTACATGTATGAAGCAAACAGTGGTAATGTTGGCACTATAGACAGGAGTTAAATGAGTAACAGACAATGTTTCCCAAATTGAGAGTGGTGAAATCATTTCTTATGAATGCATGTTAACACTATTACCTAAGAAATTTTCCTGACATTATATGACTCTCTCCAGAATACCTCTGGTGTCTAATTTTATTGAATAGGTAAGTTTAGTCCCAGTTATGATAATTATTACAAGTTATATTATGACTTATGATATCTCCCTGATACCATTTTTTCAGTGAGGAAAGTTTAAGTAATGGAAAGATAACCTCAAAATCTCAGGGATTTATGCAGTGAGGTATATCCCACTACTCATCCAACAGAGGTGGATGAGGACAAGGATTCTGCTGGCCGTAGTCACATTGCAGTCCGACCTGCTTATAGTTTCATTTTTTACCTAGTCTACCAAGGTGAAATATGTTAAATTATGAACAGGTTTTTAAGGCATCTGCCCCCCACATGACACATGGTACATCTGCTCTCATTACATCTGCTAATGCAAGTCATCTAACCACAACAGATCTGGAACTCCAATAACACCATGTACTCAAAGTAAGACTAAACTGAAATAGATAACACCAATTATTTTTTTAATTTCTCAGACTTGTTCCTTGTTTCTGAACTGCTCTTTTAAAGAATCAAAGATGACATGTAGCACAGAGCAATTTACCTATGACTTAAATTTATCTATGATTAAAGCCAGAGCTTTAATCTGAGAGGATTTAGGATGGCAATTACATCATTGCCTAAATGGGATCTCTAAAGTGGGCTACATATGCTAAAGAGTATTATAAGATGTGAACTAAGAGAAAAAATATTAGATATCATATTCACATTAAACATCATATTCATTTCTACATAAGACATATAAGAAAACTAAACTATTCTAGTATTTAGCAGAAATATTTAATTTTAAGCTTACTAACATTTAATATTAAAAAGTCCTCTACCTTAGATGGCCATGTGACATGTACACTACATGAAATATTGAGACAGGATTGGGAATTCAAAAGAATGAGTTAAAAGAATTACCCCAACTCATTCATTTACTTTGAATATACTACCACATAATGGAGTTTATATGTGTCGAGTTAAGTTGATTTAAGATTTGCTATAATCTAATTTTAACTATACTAGCTCTCACAAAATAGACAATAACTTTGCAATATGCCTACAAAGACACTTTAGAATTGAAGGCCGCAGAGGCTATCAATAAGAAAATAACACAGGGTTATGTCTCCTACTAGTGCAAACTTGTCATCAACCGCATACGTTTGCTACCTAATGAAACTGCCAAAATCAAATTTATGAAGATTATATTTTTATTAAGTCATAAACATATAGATTATGTATACATTAATGCATTTATGGGGTACATGTGCTGATTTCATATAGATTAGGAACACTTACATCACACTGGTTAATATATACCTCATCTTGTTTACTTAGTTATGGTGTTAAGACAATTATACTCTATACTAATAGATCCAACATGTACCCTTGCATTATGCACCATAGGTGTGATCCCACCATTCACCCTCCCTTGATCTGACCTTTCCCCACTCCTCTCTCCTTCATCTTGGGCCATAGTTGTGATCTATTCTTCATATTAAAGTGTGAGTGATTGTGAACTGGTTTCATAATAGTAATGAGGACACGGGATATATATATATATATATATATACACAAATATATAGAAGTTTTTGGAAGTTTTAGGCCAGGGCTGGGTTTGAACCCACCACCTCTGGCATATGGGGCCAGTGCCTTCAGCGCCTTACTCCTTTGAGCCATAGGTGCTGTCCAGGATATTTTTTATTCCATTCTTAAGATACTTTACTAAGTAGGATATGTTCCAGCTCCATCCATGTAATTGTAAAAGAGGTAAAGTCTCCATCTTTTTAAAGGCTGCATAGTATTCCATGGTGTACATATACCACAGTTTATTAATCCATTCATGGATCGATGGCATGTGGGCTTTTTCCATGACTTGGCTATTATGAATTGAGCTGCAATGAATCTGCTGCCAATATCTTTGTTATAAAGTGATTTTTGGTCTTTTGGATATACACCTAGTAGAGGAATTGCAGAATCAAATGGCAGGTATACTTTTAGATCCCTGAGTATTCTCCATACTTCTTTCCAAAAAGGACATATTAGCTTGCATTCTCACCAGCAGGGCAGAAGTGTTCCCTCTTCTCCATATCCATGCCAACATCTGTAGTTTGGGGATTTTGTTATGTGAACCACTCTTATGGGAGTTAGATGATATCTGAAACTGGTTTTGCTTTGCATTTCTCTGATGATTAAGGATGATGAGTATTTTTTCATGTGTCTGTAGGCCATGTGCCTATCTTCTTCAAAGAAACTTTTGTTCAAGTCCCTTGCCCAAAATGAAATGGGATTACTTGTTCTTTTCTTATTAATAAATTTGAGTTCTCTGTGGATTCTGGTTAGCAAACCTTTGTCAGAAGCATAAACTGCAAATATCCTGTCCCATTCTGAGGACTGTCTGCTTGCTTTATTTACTGTGTTCTTGGCTATCCAGAAGCTTTTGAGTTTGATCAGATCCTAGTAATGTATTTTTGGTGTTGCTTCAATTGCCCGGGGGGGTCTTCCTCATAAAATATTCTCTCAGGTCAATTTCTTCAAGTGTGCCTCCTACACCCTCTCCAAGAATCTTCATAGTTTCATGTCTTAAGTTTAAATCTTTTATCCAGTGAGAGTCAATTTTTGTTAATGGTGAAAGATGTGGGTCCAGTTTCAGTCTTCTACAAGTTGCCAGCCAATTCTCCTAGCACCAATTGGGAATATTTCCCCCAATTTATATTTTTGATGGGCTTATCAAAGATCAAATGACAATAAGTGTCTGGGTTCATCTCTTGGTTCTCAATTCTGTTCCATACATATACCTCTCTGTTTTTGTGCCAATACCACACTGTTTTAATCACTATAGATTTGTAGTATAGTTTGAAGTCTGGTAGCATAATTCCTCCTGATTTGTTTTTATTTCTGAGTAATGTCTTGGCTATTTGAGGTTTTTTCTGGTTCCACATAAAAAAAGTACTATTTTGTCCAGATCTTTAAAGTATAACTATGGTGCTTTTATAGGGATTGCATTAAATTTGTAACTTATTTGGGTAATACAGACATTTTAACAATGTTGATTATTCCTAGCCATGAGCATGGTATGTTTTTGCATTTGTTAACATCTTCAGCTATTTCTTTTCTCAGAGTTTCATAATTCTCTTTATAGAGCTCTTTCACATCATTTTTTAGGTAAATTCCCAAATATTTCATTTTCTTTGGCCCAACTATAAAGGGAATACAGTCCTTGACTGTTTTTTTGGCTTGACTATTATTGGTATATATAAAAGCTACTGATTTATGAGTACTGATTTTGTATCCTGAGATGCTACTGTATTCCTTGATCATTTCTAAGAAATATTTTTCTGCATCTATTGAGAGAATCATATGGTTTTTGTTTTTTAGTTTGTTTATGTGATGTATTATATTTATAGACTTAGGTATATCGAACCAACCTTGAGACCCTGGGATAAAACCCACTTGGTTAGCTCGGCACCTGTAGCTCAAGCTAAGGCTCCAGCCACATACACCAGAGCTGGCAGGTAAATCTACCCTGGGTCTGCCAAACAATGACAACTACAATCAAAAAATAGCCAGGCATTGTGGCGGGTGCCATTAGTCCCAGCTACTTGAGAGGCTGAGGTAATAGAATCACTTAAGCCCAGGAGTTGGAGGTTGCTGTGAGCTGTGATGCCACAGTACTCTACGGAAGGTGACATAACGAAACTCTGTCTCAAAAAATAAATAAATAAAACCCACTTGGTCATGGTGTATAATTTGATATATTGCTTGATTCTGTTTGCTAGGATCTTATTGAATATTTTTGCATCTGTATTTATTAAAGATATAGGTCTCTAGTTTTCTTTTCTTTTGGGGTCTTTTCCCGTTTTGGAGATCAGGGTGATATTTGCTTCATAGAATGTGTTAGGAAGTATTACTTCTTTTTTGATGTTTTGGAAAAGGTTAAGTAATATAGGTACTAGTTACTTCTAAAGGTTTGGAAGAATTCTGATGTGAAGCCATCTGCTCACAGACTCTTCTTTTTTGGGAGATTTCATATGGTTGATTCTATTTCAGTACTTGATATAGGTCTGTTCAGCATTTCCAATTATTTCTGATTAAATCTAGGAAGTTGGCATGCTTCCAAAATCTCAAAGAAATTAAAGTATCAGTCAATTTCTTTCAGATTTTCATATTTCTAAGAATAAAGTTTTTTGTAGTATTCATTAAGGATTATTTGAATTTCTGAGGTGTCTGTTGTTATTTTGCCTTTGTCATTTCTGATTGATGATATTATGGACTTTAATTTTCTATTTTCGGTTAGGTTGGCCAATGGTAATCAATTTTGTTGAATTTTTCAAAATACCAACTTTTTGATTCATTGATCTTTTGAATAATTCTTTTGTTTTTTATTTCATTTGATTCTGCTCAATTTTAATTATTTCTTTCCTTCTGCTGGGTTTGGGATTGGAATCTTCATGCTTTTCCAGTTGCTTAAGATGTCCCATTAAGTTATTGACTTCCTCGCTTTCCATTCTCTCAAGGAAGGCTTATAACACTATAAATTTGCCTCTTAGGACTGCCTTTGCAGTATCCCACAGGTTCTGATAATTCATGTCTTCATTGTCATTTCGTTCCAAAAGTTTGGCAATTTCCTTCTTAATCTCATCTATAATTCAGCTATCATTCAGCATAAGGTTATTTAGTTTCTGTCTCTTTGTATGAGTATGCAGATACCTGTTATTGGTGACTTTAACTTTTATTACGTGATGATCCAAGAAAATACAAGGAATAATTTCTATACTTTTAAATTTGCTGAGGTTAGACTTGTGATCTAAGATGTGATCAATTTTGGAGGGTATTCCATAGGCTGATGAGAAAAATGTGTATTCAGTTTTGTTAGGATGAAATGTTCTGTAGATATCTGTTAAATTCAATTGTTGTATGGTGAAGTTTAAGTCTAAAATTTCTTTGCTTAGTTTCTTTTTGGAGATCTATCCAACACTGCCAAAGGGGTGTTAAAATCTTTAACTATTATGGTTCGGGAAGATATTAAATTGCTCATGTCTGTTAGGATCTCCCTTATAAATTGAGGAGCATTCTGGTTGGGTGCATAAATGTCAATAATTGACATCTCATCATGTTGAGTGTTTACCTTAACAAATATGAAGTGACCATCCTTGTCTTCCTTACTTTTGTTGGTTTAAAGCCTAGTGTATCTGCTAATAAAATTTCCACCCCTGCCTTTTTCTGATTTCCATTTGCCTGGATTACAAATGCCCATCCCTTCACCCTGAGTCTATATTTATCCTTTAAGGTACGATGAGATTCTTGTATGCAGCAGATATCTGGCTTGAGTTTTTGTATCCAGTCAGCCAACCCCTGCCTCTTAAGAGGACAGTTTAAGTTGTTCACATAAATTGAGAGTATTGATAAGCCTGGTAGTATTTGGGTGTCAGGTTTTTTGAAAATCCAGTGGACATTTTGAATCTTTTCACCACTGTGGAAATTGGGTTTTGGTTAGGAATTTCAGAGTGAGTTTACTTTGGTGGTAGAGCATTGTGCTGGTCATTATGGAGGATGGGTGTGAGGATAGCCTGAAGAGCTGGTTTGGTTATTCAAATTTCTTCAATGTATGTATGTCATTAAGGTATTTAACTTCTCCATCGTAAATGAAGCTCAGTTCAGCTGGATACAGGAACCTGGGCTGAAAGTTGTTTTGTTTTGGGAGATTGAAGGTCAATGACCATCCTCTTCTGGCTTAAAAAGTTTCAGGAGAGAAATCTGCAGTCATTCTAATATTCTTCTCCTTGTAAGTTATGGTTTTCTTACATCTGGCTGCTTGCAGTATTTTCTCCTTTATATTAACTTTGGTGAAGTTAATTACAATGTGTCTAGAACATGCTTTATTTGGGTTAAGTTGTGCTGAGGTTATGATTCTGTCTGCTATCTGAATTTCAGTATCTCTTGCCATGCTTGGGAAATTCTCCTTAATTATCTCTTGGAGTAGAGTATCTGTGCCTTTCAGATCATCCTTCATAGGAATTCTATGAAGGATTCCTATGAGGCGAATGTTTGCTCTTGTGGAGTGGTCCCATAATTCTTTCAGGGAATGATCTGTTCTGCTCTCCACTTCTCTTCCTCTTTGAGCATTTGGAAGCATTCAAAAGCTTTGTCTTCAATGTTAGAGATCCTTTCTTCTGCCTGCTCCATTCTGTTACTAAGGGATTCTACTGTATTTCTCAAATCTTTGAAGGCTGCCAGTTCCTGCCTCAATGTGCCAAAATCTTTAGTGATTTTGTCTTTGAATTTATTGAATTCTTCAGACAACTTTTGAATTGCTCTTTGAATTTCTAATTTCGCCTTTACCTCCATTCTATTAATCTTATTTGCAATTCAAATTCTGAATTTGATATTTAACATCTTATCCATTTGTTTATGAATGGGATCTTCTGTTGTGTCTCCTTTGTCATTCCTTGGGGGAGTAGATCTACTCTGATTATTCATGTTGCCAGAGTTTTTCCACCGATTCCACCCCATGATTATTTTTCACCATTTGGCTAGAGAAGCTAGCAAGGTGAAATTGAATTGAGGGCTCCTGGAGTTGTAATTAATCAGCCCTTTACCAAAGAACTGGAACTAGTGATTGCAACTTTTCCCTTAGAGCTTTATGAAGGTCCCATTCAGAACTAAAGCTTGAAACTGTGGGGTCTGGCTTGGTGGTGGGGATACATGGTACTGACTGGTATTCAGCTAGTCTCTGTCCAATCCTAGTGAATCAATGGCTTTGGGCTGAAATCTCAGCTGTGGAGATATACATGCAACTAAGACACCCTGCCCCCCCCCACAGGTGACAACTGGAAGGGGAGGATCCCACACTCCCATAACAACACAACCAGGGTATAACCTTTGTGGGTCCCCAGGTGATCGGCCCAGGTCAAGAGTTCCAAACCAAATGTCCTAGTCAACACAAACACCAATCAGATGGGAGCGTTCAAAAGGTCTTCAGCATCTAGGCAGCAGAGGTCCACTGGCAGCTCAATTTGACCTCAGTGGGAGGGACTGTGGAGCTGACCACTGTCAGGGGTGGTGCCCTTGGTCTGAAGTACTTCTGTGTGCAGGTCGCAGGAGCCAACAGAGATCCAGAGGGCATTACCACCACTGTAAGGGTCACAGGAACCTGAGGGCAGAGCCACTGACCCCATAGGCCGCAGAAGCTGGGCAGGAAGTCAGAGAGCAGAGTTGTCAGCCTTGAGGGCTTCAGGGATTGCAGGAGCCAGGCAGGAGTTGCTGGCAGCAAGACATGGTCACAGGAGCTGGCCAGGAGTCGCTGGCTGTGGGCCACATGCGTCACAGGAGCTGGGTGGGAGTCAGCAGTCACAGGCCACAGGTCTCAGGTCTCAGGAGCCAGGCAGGAGTCACCACTGAGGCTGGTGGTTGCAGGAGCCTGGTGGGGAGCCCAGTCACCCACCACAGAGCTGGGGTTCCAGGATACTGGTCGGTATTGTGTGTTCTGAGCTATGCTCTTACCTTAAAGGGGCAAGTCTCTGTTCTTTTGTGACTCCCCACCTCCCTAGTTTCAGCACAAGTGCCCCACAGCTCATGAGGTGTCCCACTCTAACGAAAATCTGCCAAACACCCAAGATTTTGCAGGGGGTAGTCTTATGAAGATTGTTTTACATACAGAGTGATAGCCACAAACATTAATGGTAAACCTGCTCCATTTGCAGATTACAAATAGAGCATACTGGATCTTTTTGAGGTGTCTTTAATGCTATCATTCAAAACTAAAATAAATTAAATTAGAATAATTCGAATCTCTGTAATACCTGGTTTTTAATCAACATTTTCAAAAATATTGTAATATTCAGTAACAAAAGATTTAAGTATTTCCAGTAATTTTCAGCAAAAATGCTTTCACTAAAAATCAATTAATAGTTAATATGTTCTCATTCATTTGTGAGAGCTAAAAATTTGAAAGGGAAGGACTAGTGTTCAATATTAATAATATTTGATAGTAATAGTATTCACTATCTAATATTTACTAGCACAGTAGAGTTAGTATAAGTTATTCTATGTTTCAAAATAGCTAGAGGTGAAGATTTGGAATGTTCCCCAGAGAAATAATAAATGTTTGAGGTAGCCTGTGTCCTAATTATCCTGATTTAATCATTGCACACTGTATGCATGCATCAAAATGTCACATGTGCCCTGTAAATATGTACAATTATAATTTATCAACTGAAAAAATGTTAGTATTTTATTAAAAAGTTAACAGCTTTTGGAGGGAAAAATGTGTTTGTATTCTTAATGACAATGTAAATTGCTTAAAATATTAACTTTCTTTATCTTTTGTAATTTTTATTATTTATATGCCTTAGAATGAACAAAAATATCAATAAAGAAATACATATATAAAGGATACATCCTATTTTTTTTTTAATTGGTGAGGTCTTTGACCAAATGAAGTCTGGATCAGTTAAGTTACAGATGGGGCATTCAGCCATGAGTCTCTTTTGGGACCAAAATTGGCTTTTCAATTGCCTACTTTAAATTTCTACTTGGTTGAATAATAGATATTTATATTGAACACGTTCAAAACAGAACTTTTGCTTTTCTCACCAAATCACATCTTCCCATGGTCTTCACAACTTCATCAAATGCACAGACATTTGCCCAGTGGTTCAGGTTAAAATACTTGGATTCATTCCTTAGCCTTCTCATTTCCTCACACTATATCCATTAGAAAGTCGTGACATTTCTATCTCTAAAACATCTCCTGCACTGCTCATTTTCTTCAAACTAAGGGTGCCATTTTCTCTTCTGTGCCTCCTCATTCTGGTTTTTACTCCCCAGTATCTGTTCTCCCCTCACCAGTCAGTGACCTTCCTAAAATGGCCATCAGGTCCTGTCTATCTCCTGGCTCAGACTGGTCTTTGGTATTTCTTATAATATCCACAGTCTTTGGAATGCTCTCTCCATCCTTAAACCTCTTCTCATTTGACTTATCCTGCGGGGATATTGTTTATCTGTCTCCAACAGACTAAGCTCCTTTGGGTCTCCAGGTGTTTGCCCTATCTGTTCACTCTGAAACACTTGAACCCAGCTCTTCCTTGACTGAGTAGTTAATATCTTATAATAAAGTTAACAGCTTTTGTGCGAGAAAAATGGGTTCTGCTGCAAAATTACTTCCTGAGAGTGGCCTCCACAGACCATCTTACCTTACAGGCTCCACCCTTTCCCCAGCCCCATGTGCACCATGCTATGTGTCACTAAGCTTCATGCTGCACCGGTTCCAGCACCACTGACCTCCTCCTTGTTTTTATCCAGATGAAGCAGGCTCTTAAGCTCTGTATACTTGCTCTGTCATCAGCAGGAATGTGCTGCTTCTAGATGTGATAAAGGCTCATTTCCTCAGCTTATTCAGCCTGTGCTCAAATTTCATCTCTTCAGAGATTATCTGCCATTGTTACCTTATTAAAAAAGTTCCCCTCTCTCCTCACTTCACTTTACTCTCTATTTAATTCTTCATGACACTTGTGTATATTTTAAATTATTATTTGTTTGTCATTTGTCCTATCCACTAAAATATAAGCTCCAAGAAGGGAAGGGCTTTACTTTTTTCCCAACCATAATTCTAGACCCTTGATCAATAAAATTGATTATTGAAATGTATGTAAGCTATTCCATGCTTAGGCTTAATGTTCGTCTGTAAAAAATGCTTATATGTGTATTTAATTAGTAGTTTAACCATTATTTTTGCTTTTTGTAATTATACTTTAATTTCTAGAAGTTATTTATACACATTTTTATATGTTGACTCAGATTACCCAACTGCCACCTAGACAGTTGGTAACAGTTTACAAACAACCAGCTCTGCCTTACTTCCTTTCTGCACATTCATACCCATAGTGGGTTTTCAAATCCTTTTAGTAACTATGACCTAAAAGGTAAATTATGACTTATTGTTTCACCTGCAGTTTTTGTGAGGAGATCTAAAGTGTTTAAGTTTATTATGGCATAAACTTCCTTTAATATCTTTTGCTTATATAAATTTTATATTCACTTTTGTTTAATGTTATTTGGTAATTGTTATACACTCAGAATATTTGCTATTATACTATAAAATTTATCCTAGTTCAGAGTTTGTCTTTCTTCTATATTTATGTATTTAGGGCTTTTTTCTAATAAAAAGTTTTTATTTTATAAATTTAATATTTTTTTACTTTTAAAGTTCCTAATTTAATATTGTTAATTTGTTTAAATGTTTTATTGTTAATCTTCTAATTGTTACTAGTTTTCTTCACATTCAACGTAAGTTGGCGTATGAAGCAGTAGAGAAATTCAAACAGATTCTGTTTCACTTTTCGGAAATGGTTGGCCAGTCTTCTTCACAATGTACAAACACTGAGATAACAATAATAATAGCTATTAATTACTGCATGATTGTGATGGCCAGTCATTTTGGTTAAGTACTTTCTAAACAGTCTCTCAGTTACTCTTCACATCAACTCTCAGAGTTATAATGAAGCCTATTTTTCTTAACAAAGTAGAAAAGCAAATATTGACTGTTCTAAGTTTACCATAGAATCATCTCTTATTTGTAATTGTACCTAGGAAGCAGAATCTTGAGGTTATAACCCACAGCTCTGCACTTCACATAAGTAGGGCAACTTAGCCTCCTAAAATAATAAGTAATGGAGTAACAAGTTATTGAGCATGTTACCGGTTAACACTGTGGTTGTCAATTGGAACTATTCAATCTGATACCACTGAACCTCACATTACTTGACATAAGCCTTGTTCAAATTCCCTGAAGCCTCCCTTCCCCCAAAATCTTCTGTCATGAAGTCATCACCATTCACAGAACCTGGTTCCACTGTCTGCCATGGTACAAGAAAGAAAGAGGATGCACTTAAAACAGAAAGGAGACCAAAATATTAGAAACAAATGCTTAGAAAAGGACATACCAAAGGAAAGTGGAGTAGTAATATTATCTGGCAAAACAGTACCATGAAAAAAATCATCAAGGAAAAGAGATGATAATAACAAAGTTAAAAGATGTAACCCTTCTAAACATACGCAACAACTCAGTCTCAAAAAAATAAGATGAAACAAAAGAAATCATGAACTAGATAAATGGACAATTGCTAAAGTAGTTTTAACAGAATCCTCTATAAAATTATAGATGAAGCATATGAAAAAAAGTAAGCAGTGAGAGCAAAGATCTGAACAAAACAATTAAGAACTCAAGCTATGTGGTATAAACAGAAAGATGTTATATCAAAAATAACGTCTGCTATTTTTGAGCATACATGAAATATTTCCAAAGTCGGACATGCTTCATACCATAAAGTAAAGGAAACCTCAATGAATTTCAAAGAAACACCATAATACAGGCTACCACTTTCTAACAAAATACAATAAAATTATTAATTAAAACAGAAGCATAGCTATACTAAATCCTATATGATTAGCATATGAATAAAATACATAGCTTTTGGATTTAAAAAGAAATAAATGGTAATTAGAACTGAGTAATCATGAAAATGTTACAAGGCAAAATTTATGAGAAACAGCCAAAAGTAATTAGAAAAAAATGATAGCTTTTAACACATTAATCAAGAAGCAAAAGAATGTTTTTAAAATGACTACTGATTCAACATAGGAAGCTTGAAAATATGCAAGATAGGAAACAGAGAAAAAATGAAGATCAAGTCAGAAGTCAATTAAAGGAATAAAAAATAGAGGATATTAACAGAATGAAATTATGGGTTCTTTCCACAGAGTTTATATTAAGCAGGTCTTGCAGGAGAGTTCTAACAAATTTTAAAGGAGATTTTAAGGCCTATTTTTGGAAAATTACCTCAGAAAATAGAAAACAACAAAATCCACGTAGCTAATGTCAAGAAGCTAGTGTTGTCTTAAGTATAAAACAGAAAAGTCTGTAGGTTGATTTCGATTAAAATCAAATGCAAAAATTCAAAATATAATATCAAATACCTTTATTGTATTTCAAATACATACGAATAATATGAAAGGATTCTTTACATTTGAAAAATCTTTAAAAGTAATTCCTACAGACAGACTAAAAAGAGCAAATTACATGATGATCTTAATCAGTGATGGACTAGCATTAAACTCAATACTTATTTATTATGAAAACCCCTAGAAAGAAAAGAATAGGCAGGAACGTCCTTATTTTAGTGAATGTTAAATACTAAAATTTAGGACATTACATATAATGGAGGAATTTTAGATGATTTTCCTCATGATTAGGAATAAAACAAGGATTTCCACCGTTGCTTAACTTAATACTAGAGGCCCTGGCCTGCTCTACAAAGGTAAGAAAAAACAGTGATAATGATTAGTAGGCAAAAGACACAAGTCAATGTTTTCTAATAACAATATCTACTAAGGAAATGAACGAAAAAATATATAAACTATTAGCATTAATAAAAGAATTCACCAATATTATTAATAATATTTAATTACATTTTCTACTTCTGTGATAACCAATGGGAAAACAGAAGAAATCTGACATAATTCAATATAGCAATCTGTGTACACATAACGAAATATATGAATATGGGGGGGCATTCTAGGAACTAGGCTAGGATATATAAGAGCTCTAAGGAGATGTTTTTTAAAAACTGCAATTAGTGATCTAGATGTTTTGTTCACTTTTTCTCTTTTTTAAATGAGAGATAAACTATGCTCATGAGTAGGAAGACTTTGATATTAACAAATTTGAGTCATAATTTACAAATTTCTGTATTAGAAATCTCAGCTAAGAATGGCATCATTGGAGATTGTACTAAATATTTAAATAGGAAATAAAGCCAAATCTATTCAAAATCTTTAGAATAATTAACAAAAAACTTTACTCAAGAAGTTCTAGAAGTTCAGCATAACTTGATACTAAAGCCTGGCTAGGATATTGTAAGAAATAAAAATTATAAGTCAATATAAAGATACAAAAAATTAGTAAACCAAATTCAGTGATATAAGATGCAATTGGTTTTATTCCATAAGTAGAGGCTTGTTTAATTAATATTCAAAAAGCAAATGTAAAAGAAAAAATCGTAATCATCATAAAAGTTACAGAAAATAATACTTCATAAAAATTAGGCATTTACTCATAATTTTAATGATGGTTATAAAACTAGAAACTTCTTTAACTTAAAACATACATATTTAATAGTGAATAACTAAAAATTTTTCCCTGTAGGTTGTGAGTGATAAAAGGAGGACCTTTAGCATTACCTCTATTCAATATTATACTAGAAGGACTAACCAGTGCTTTAATAGAAGAAAAGGCACAAGCATTGGAGAAGAAAAGTAAAATCAATCAATACTAATAAACAGCACAAATGTATACACAAAAATCCATAGTAAACTGAAGAAATATTCAATAAGCACAACAAAGAGAAAATGAG
This sequence comes from Otolemur garnettii, assembly GCF_000181295.1. Classification (NCBI taxonomy): domain Eukaryota; kingdom Metazoa; phylum Chordata; class Mammalia; order Primates; family Galagidae; genus Otolemur; species Otolemur garnettii. The sequence goes on from NW_003852397.1 coordinate 22,450,403, forward strand.
ATCTTTTAAAGATATTTATAATTACATGAAAAAGTAAAATAACAGAATAAGTCTGGAAACAATGTGTAAGATCTCCTACCAAAAAAAATATAAAATGTATTAACGGAAATGAAATAGATCTATATAACTAGAGAACTATACCAGGTTAATGAATCAGAAGACTTAATTTAAATGAGCCAATTTTCTCCAACCCAATGCATGGCTAATCAAAATTCCAAGAGAACTTTTGTGGAAGTTGATAAGTTAATTCTAAAGTGTATATGAAAATTCAAAGTATCAAAGTTGAAGGAGCATAATACACTAGGAGAATTTATTCTATGTAAATAAGTTCTCAAATTTGGTTGCATTTATAACCATCAACAGCTGTTGAATCCAATAACCTGATAGGGATGACTTACCTTACATAATTAAATCCTTATCTCTTGAGGAAAGATCCAGGCATTTATGTCTTAAAAACAATACAAGTATTTCTAATACGCAACCAAGTTTCAGAACCACAGTTCTACAGCATATTATTATATATTATATAAATTATATATTAGATGTTGCAAATCTACATTAATTAAGACAAGTGAAATTGATAGAAGAATAGCAATTAGTTGAGTGGAATAGACGCTACAGAAAAAGACATAGGCATGTATAGATACTGTTTGTGAGGAAAATCATAGGGAAAAGACAATTTTTCAATAAATGTCACTGCACCAGTTAGCTCTATAGAAGAAAAAAATAAATGTTAGCTTCAACATCAAATCATATACAAAAAGCCCCTCAATTCCGGGCGGTGCCTGTGGCTTAAAGGAGTAGGTGGAGGTGGTGGGTTCAAACCCAACCCAGTCAAAACTTGCAAAAATAAAAAATAAAAAATAATTTTAAACCCCCCTCAATTTCAAGTAGATTGCAAATAAGAAGGTGAGAGTAAATGATAGAATTAGAATTTCTAAAAGATAATAGGGAATATTTTATTAAAGTTAGGGTAAAGAAAAATTTCTTTGCCAATACAGAAAAAGAGAAATAATTAAAAATTGACTACACTAACACTAAAATTAAAAGCTTCTGCCCATTTAAAGACACCATTAAGAAAATGAAATGTTAAGCTCCTAGACTAAGAGAGGACATTTATAACAGAAAGCTAACAAAATGGTCAGTATCCCAAATACGTACAAAAGCTGTATCAAATCAATCACAAAACATAAAAAATACAACAGAAAAATGAATAAGAGATATGAACTATCTCTTCATAACAGATGATCTCCAAAAGACCCATACATATATAAAAAGTTATTGTATTTCATTAGTCATCAGGGAGATGAAAACTAAACCATGTGTCACCCCCATTTTCTTACCAAAATGACTACAATTCAAAAGACTGATAATATCAAGTGTTACTAGGCATGTGAACTAATTGGAACTCTCATATACTGCTGTTGAGAATGGAATTACTATTTAGCAAACTTGTTTTGCATTTTCCGCCAAGGCTGAATATATACATACGCACACACATATATACATATATATGTATACATATCACATGGCATAGAAATTCCACTTATTTTTACATTGTATTGAATGAATATACACATGAGCACACACGTGCAAGAATGTTCATGGCAACATCACTGGTAACAACTCAAAACTGAAAGCCATCTAAATGTCCATCAGCAATAGAATGAACAAACAAATTATAGTATATTCATCCAATGGAATATTATGCCTACTGAGAATGAATAAACTATATAAAACAATAGAGATTAATTTTAAAAGTAGAATGTTAAACATAAATGTCAATTGGAAAAGAAATTTTCTGTTTATATAAAGTTCATAAGTGGATAAAAGTAATGATGACAGTTATCTCAGGGAAGATGATAGATAATGGCTGAAAAAGGACACAAGAAGACGCTTCTAGAATACTTTCTATTTCTTGACCAGGGTAGCAGTCATGCATGTGCTAACTTGTGAAAATTCATCAAGGTATTGCTTTTATTCCCCTCTTAATTGAAGTATAATATAGTTGTAGTGAAATAGGAAGAAAATGGTCTGGACACATGGGGAGACATACCATGTTCTTTCTTAAGACAATATAAAAAATTAGTTCTTCCCAAATTAATCTATAAAATCAATGCAATGAAAAAATCCCAACTGGATTTCTTAGAGAATCAATTAAAAAAAATTATCGGAAAAGTCACAATAAGCTATTATGTCACCCTCACTTAAAACAGCTTTCATCAAAAGACAAAAAATACCAGATGGAGGTTACTGAAATGACTAAATAATAGAATTACAATATGATCCAGAAATTACACCATTGGGTATCCATCCAAAATAAATCACCATGTCAAAGAGTTGTCTGCACATCCATGTTTACTGAAGCACTACTCACATTTGCCTAGATATGGAATCAACCTAAGTGTTCCTTAACAGATGAATGGATAATGAAAATGTGGTACATCTGCACAACAGAATACTATCCAACCAGAAAAAAGAATGAAATCTTGTCATTTCTGCTTCAATTCCACCACTCCTGTGACCAGAAATGTACACTTACCCGGACTCTCTGCTCTCTGCTCCCTTCGCTCTCTTTCTCATCTTTTCCCTTCCCTCTCTTTTCTTTCTCTAATATAAAATAAAATTATACGTCTATATCCTAAAAAAAGAAGTAATCTCTTCTGGATGGAACTGGAGGGCATTATGTTAAGTGAAATAAGGCAGGCACAGAAAAACAAGTATCATATACTCTCTCACATGGGAGAGCTAAAAATACTGAACTTATGAAGGTAGAGAGTTAGAAGGATGGTTACCAGGGCTGGGTTATAAATACAAAAATGCAATTAGATAGATGAATATGATCTGGTATTCAGCAGCACAATAGGGCAATTATGGTTAACTGTAATTGCATATAAGTAATTGTGTGTCTCAAAATAATTAGAATAGAATCAGAATATTCTTAACACAAAGAAGTGATAAATGTTTGAGGTGATGGACATCCCTGATGCCCTGATTTGGTCATTACACATTGTGTCAAAACATTGCATGCACCCCACAAATATGTACAATTATTATGCATCCACAAAAACATTTTCATAATCTATGAATAGATAAGTCAAGTTAGAAAAGAAAAGAGAGTAAAAATAGGGCACTGGTCTACACGTTGTCTTTATAGTAACACTTATTTCAAATCCACAGTTACAAAAATACTGTGATTTTCAAACAAGAAAAAATAGACTAACAGAATAGAAGAAATATTTTAAAGAGAAGCTGATACAGATGTGAGCATATGTCTTAAAGGGAGACAACATAATAATATAAATTGCTGGAGAAAGGAGAACCAGATTAGCAAATGGTGCTTGGAAATCAGGTGTATTGTACAGAGAAAACTAAAACCAGATGCCTGTATACTTCATAGCAAGGTATCCTACACAGACTAAAAATTAGACATAAAATAGAAAACTGTAAGGTTGATATAAAACAATATAGAAGAATAGCCACGTAACCTTGACATGAAGAAAGACCTTTTTACACAAAACCTCAAGAGCACAAACCATGAGACAAAAATCATTTAGAGCTAGCTTAGAATAGGGACATTTATATCATTATATACAGGGCAAAACATGGTCTCATTCCATATAATTAGTCTGCAAATGAATTAAATAAAGCCCCATGCTAAACTGATAACAACCTGGACCAATTCATCACAAGCACGTGTGCATGTAAACTAGAGCTGGAGTTTGTCATTATAACTAATTCATTCTTTTGTCTATGAATGGAACTTGCTTACCAACAGTTCTTTAAGTCATTTCCCAGTAGTTTGTCTGGACCCGACCCTGGCCCTGCTACTGCTTCAATTCCCCCACTCTTGTGACCAGAAATGTACACTTACCCAGACTCCCTGCTCGCTGCTCCCTTCGCGCTCTCTTTCTCATCTTTTCCCTTCACTCTCTTCCCTCTCTCTAATATAAAATAAAATTATACTTCTCTATCCTAAAAAAAACAAGTGTACACTTCTCTAGAAAATGCATCTCTGTGTTGTGTTTGATCAACCTAACCATTAAAAGATTCCAGCGTGTATGTTAGAGGTTGTCATATTCTTTTACCTGAATTAACAAGTAAGTAACACAAAAACTCACTATTCCAGAATTCAAACTGAACTCTGACTTTTAAAAAATTACCTTGTTGGTAATTTATTTCTATATCTTCACATAAAAATTATCTTTATTTGAGGTATTAGGAGTTAGGCCACAACAGAGAGAGAACATTAACAGTAAGCAATATTTAGAAATGGTTAAGAGTTTGGGAAATCCTTGAAAATATTTCTTTGTAAACAGTGTGTTTTTGATAGTTGCTTTTTTTTAAGAAAAACTAAATTTTATGTTTTTAACATAAGTTTCAATAACTTTTTCCCCCCACTCTGCCTTCCTGCCCCCTAAATTTCAATAACTTTAAACTTGTTAATCTTGATTACAATTTCAAAGAACAGGCAGAAATAATGCACCTTTCATTTTGAACTACTGAAGACCTACAAAATCTCAAAAAGGTTCAGTCAGTTCTTTATCTCTGCCCATTGCAGAGTCCCATCTAGTTTCTCTCTTCTCCAAATCTGTTGGATCTTGACCATTCATCAGTCAGTTGACTACTTTCTTTCGCAATCATCTTTTCTTTCACAGAACTCATATATTCTCTATTAAAATTTCCCCCTTCAAATCCCCAAGAATATGCACTCTGCAAGTACATTGTCACCAACTAAAAGGTTGAAGAGTGCTTACCTTCAAAGTAGATGCCAGACTGGATTTCCAAGACCCTGGGGAGGGTCCTGAGGTCGAGTGAATGGATGAATTCTTCCAGAGATGATGCCATTGCTCCGGCTTGAGTTGTGCGCAGACCAGGTACTTACAGAAGAGTGTGGTTCCTAGGGGGTCTCTTGTCTGCAGCTGCAGTCCCTGCTCATCCTTCTTCCAGCAGCCAGGCAGGGATGGGCCACGGGGGCCAGACTGGGGTGGAGTAGCTCTATGTGGTAAGGGCAGTGAGGAGGGAGGAAGGAGGCAGGAGAGAAAAGGTGTTGCAGCTTTTTTTGTTCGCATTGTGGCTTAATTTCCTTCTGACAGTGAAGCAGAACAGGATGGGGGTGGGGTGAGCAAGTCAGAACAAACGCTGAATGAGACTGGGTAACCGGCTTGCCCCGTCCTGGGGAGCTGAGCTGAGGATCTATACGAGTGGCCAGACTAGGGTCGGAGGGGCCGGGGGCTTGTCCACCAAAAACAACCAGCAACGCGGGACTAAAAGTCTAATCTTACAAATGGCACGACTTGAATTCATTATCTCTCTAGTTCATTTCCGAAGTTTGGCTTTGTGCCTTATTTGCATACTCTCAGTGCTCTTATATTAAATTTGGTTATAAAAGTGCTTCGCGTCAGCTCTTTTTAGAAATCTGAGACTCCGGAGAGAGTATCGAAACCACTTTTTATTCTTCCACATTAAAAATTTTGCTGAATCTTCAAGGAAGGTAAGGTAGGGGTAGAGCACACAAAGTGATACAGTAAATTAATATAGTAAAATGAATATTTCGGTCTCCACGCTGCGGGGAAGGTATCTAAATCGGCTGATAGGAAACCTGGGTTTTCTGGGTTGAGCTCTGCTTTTGATGCAAGGTGACTTACTTCAACTTTGTCTTCACTGATCTTCATTTGTCTCATTTATGAAATGAAGAAAAATCAGGAGGCAAGTAAGTCTTATAATTGCTTCCCAGTCCAAAATTCTCCAATTTTGTTCTTGTGGGCTGAGTTTTGGGGTTTGGGGTAGGTGGAGGAGGGTGTGAATTCCCAAAGTCGAAGGATGCAGAAGGCTCATGAAAATCAATCTGTTAAAAAACCTTCTGCTGTCTATATTTAACTGGAAGAAGGTTTTAGCGCTAGCATTTGCCGTTCAAGGTGATATCTCCTAAGTCTCTTAAAGGGTCAATAAAGGACTATTGGTTGGTATGTACTCACCTGAAAGTTGCTAAGAAGCCTCGCGTTGTCCTCATCCATTGAACTCCAGGCTGCCTGTGCACTGTTTTGGCCTGAGGCTGCAGCACGCATGAGCCAGATAGAGAGGGTCAAAGGACGTGCTAGCTCTATCCTACTCTTTGTGTAAATGACCTACAAAGAAAAATACTGCCTTATTCTGATACAGAGCTTACAAAACTCTTTCAACTCTTCATAAATTATATCTGACACTTGCAATCACCTGCCTGGCTTTTCTTTCTTTCTTTACTAAACTAGAACTTATGGTTGGCCACATCAAGAGGTTTTCTTCATCAGTAGATTCCACTTCCTCACGTGCAACTCTTTTGTCCTAAAACCCTCCAAACTGTTCAGTTTGTTTCTGCACCCTTCCTCCCAAGTTGAGGTTGTTTGCAGCCTACCACTGCATTTCACCTGGTTAAATATATGAAGAAGGCTGCTGCAGACTCTTCTTTAAAAATCGTACATCCATTAGCATTGATGCTAGATAGAACAAATGTGATTTGATATCTTATACAAGCGTGAGGCTTTGCTTACGATGTGCAGCCAGCAGCACATCAGTCTCATAATCTGAGACTGAATCTCTCTCTGTTGCCCCAGGCTAGAGTGCCCTGGCATCTCGGCCTAGCTCACAGCAACCTCAGACTCCTGTGTTCAGGTGATCCTCCTGCTTCAGCCTCCTGAGTAACTGGGACTATAGGCATCCAACCCGACTAATTATTCTTTATTTTAGTAGAGACAGGGTCTCTCTCTTGCTCAGGCTGGCCTCAAAATCCTGAGCTCAAGCAATCCACCCTCCTCAGCCTCCCAAGAGTGCTAAGATTACAAGCACGAATCCACGCATGGCCCCACTTAATTTTTTTTTAAATAAATACCCCAAGTCAAATTTCTATCCTAGTAGCCAAAAGAACAAGTAGCATGATATCACCCAGCTCTTATTGCCTGTGCTATGTCTTTTTCTTCACTTTTTACAGATGACCCTCCTTCTCTGTGACAAACTGCTTCTTTTATATTCTCGATCAGTCTCTCAGTTTCCCAGGCCAGAAGGTTCATGGTCATGTGAGGGGCCATCTTGTCTCCAGCCACCAAATTCATCAGGCCCCATAGCTGGCAATCTTCAACACCACGCACTCTTATCCCTTCTCTGTGTTCCCATTGCTACTGTTGTAGTCCAGATTGTGATCACTTCTGACACTGCAGGCCAAGCTACCGTGATATGAACAGCCAAGATAACACTGACAGCGGTATATTGAGAAGATGGTACTTGAACCATGGAGTGGTAAGATGATTATTAAAGTTTAGTCATTAAAACAGCAGATTAGAGGAGTTGTGACAGTCAGATCAATAAGAACTCAGAAAAAAATATAGACTTATAAAGTAAGTTACCCTATTTCAAAATGATGAAATTCCAAAGCAGTAGGAAAAATATTTTATTTGACAAATGGTTGTGATATAATTGAAAATAAAAATTCCCTAACATACCAAGCAACAAAACTAGAGTTACATAAATTTTGAAATTAAATTTAAAAAAAAGAGAGAAAATAGGAAAATCTCTGGAAAGGGGTAGGGAAAGAACTATTTCTAAGTGTTAACTGAATTCTTAAAGGAAAAGACTAATAGATTTGACAAAAAATATATGAAATATGTTCATAAATTAAAAAGGAGCCTTAAACTAGAGGAGAAAGGCCCAGACTTCAAATAAAGTGATAACATCTTGATTGTGTAAAGACCACATATTAATCAACAAGCAAAATGAAAATAATAGAAGATGACTGCTTTAATTATGAGTTTGTGTCTGATCAACTCTCCTAGCAAAGGCATCTAGAAAAGCTGGGTGATATTTTAAACAGCTGTTTTAAATAACAGGGGAGCTGCCAGGGGAGCTGGGACATGTGAGGCCCCAATCCTGGGGAGCAGAGCAACGCCATGAGAAGAGCCCCAGATTCTGCACTTCTTTTCCCTCCAGGAATTTGTGGATTAGCAACTAGGATTGAGAGAGGCTGAGAAGCAGAGGAAAAACTGGTGTTTAAGGAGGAGAGACGTTGAATCAGGTCTTTGGCAGTTTCACATGGCCAGAGAGACAAAGAGTTGGAATCTGGTTCTAGGGAGGTAACCAAGAAAAGTCAGAGACATGTGTTGCTCAGCACCACACTGTTCCGTTAGGATTTTGCCCATTCAAAAGCAGTACAAGTTTGATTGTATGAGATACAAGCTAAAAAGGGATTTGTAAGAAGCTGAAGGAGCCAGGAAGTGCTTGCAGCGATCTTGCAGAGCTGGGAAGCAGGGCCTGCTGAGGAGGAAGGAGCAGCCCAGTAAATGCTCTCACTCTCAGCTGGGGCTCCTGAACACTGCTTTCTAAAAGAAAGGGGTGACTGTAAGTAGTGCAGGTTTTACAAAACTGAAACCAGATTACGATTAGCTTAACCCCTCAAAGAATTAAGGTGATCTGCCCTTATTCTAGCTGCCAGACAAACGCAAAAAGAAATCCTCCTGTTGAGGAAAGGCAGCCAGAATGTCTGTAATTTTTTAAACAGAACATCTAGAATGTAATGAATAAAAAGAAAAGAAGTGCCAGGGTAAAGAGACAGCATGTGAGAAAGTGAGAGAGAGAGAGAGGGACCACAGAAACAAACTCATGGAGTAATCAGCTATTATAATGATTAGTCCTGTAATTTAAAATATAATAAAACCTTCATAGTTGACCACCTCCCTACACGAACCACCTCCTCAAGTTGACCTAATGTTCATAGACTGAAGATGGACCACTCATACGTATCAGTACGCTAGGCCTAGTTCCTAGTTCCTATGTTGACCAGTCTGTTCCAGTCCCTCGGATGGTCAACTTACAGAGGTTCTACTGCAATTTCTATGAACATGTTCAAAACCAGAAGATAAGAAGGAGAATTTCAGAAGATAACTGCTCTGCATAAAAATTCTAAAGTTGAAAAAGACAATAACTAAAATTAAGAATTTAAGAGTTGGGTTTAACAGCAGAAGGAATTTAAGAAAGGCTTGTTGGACTGGAAACAGGAGAGTTGAAAAGATGCTGTCTATCTACAGAGAGACTTTTTAAAGAGAAACATTCAGAAAAGAATCTAAGGAACGTTTTGGCCATAGAGAAAAGATCTTATGTGTAAACTGAATCCTAATGTGAAAAGAGAAAGAAGGGGAGAGTCAATGGGTCAAGAAGAGAGAAGCGTTACTGAAGAAAAATAGTCATTTAACAATGAAAAAGTGACCAATTCTTTTTTTTTTTTTTTTTTTTGCAGTTTTTTGGCTGGGGCCGGGCTTGAACCCACCACCCCCAGTATATGGGGCCAGCGCTCTACTCCTTGAGCCACAGGCTCCACCCAAGAGTGACCAATTCTCTAAGAACAAGCACAGGCCTAAATCACACAGCTTCAAAACATCTAAAGAAAAGTCAACTGAATGAAAAGAATAGAATCCACTATCAGAATAATAACCACTTACACGCTCACCCCAAAGCTGAGAGAACAAGCAAATATTTAATTCATGAAATCCTCACTGTTGAGGGTGTAATGTATAGCCACTTAGAGATACTGAAAACTGGTGCAATTTATGTGGATATCAATTAGATCCAGCAACTTCACATTTAGACATACCAGATACAACGATTTATTCACATCAATTAAAGCATTTATTACTTTAACAGTCAAATAAGGAAGAAACTAAAAAAGGAAAACACATTTCACATCGTCCCAATAATTCAAACATGTTTGGAAAGTTGAAAAATCTTGACACACACTGGGTTTGCTCCTTCATACATCCTCTCAACACTTCCACTAAAGAACAAAGATAGACCTGCCCATCAAATGATGGTAAAGTTATGGTTAGTGTCATCATTCTCAATGACTTATGTTCTAAGAGACATCTTTGAATAAAAAGGAAAAAAAGCCAAATCAAGATTTGCACAAGATGCTCATTCCTTTGCTAAACTCTCTGTAGCTGCTTTCCTAAAAAGTAAGCACCACTGGCTGAATGTTAAACAAACAAACAAACAAAAACAAACCAATTATCTCATAAGCATAGAACTAAACTTCAAAGGTAGAGGCATAAAATCATATTATAATATCTGAATATGATATGATTTTTTAAAGTAAAGAATAAATCTTATATATATATATTTACTGTGAAATACTATACAGCCATAAAAAAGGTGGAGACTTTACGTGTTTTATATTAACCTGGATGGAGCTGAAACATATTCTTCTTAGTAAAGTATCACATAATGGAAAAGCAAATATCCAATGTACTCAACACTGATATGAAGCAGTAGATGATCTAATAGAAGAAAATCTCAATTCAATTCAAGCTGGAAGGTATGTAACACACCTCTTGGGTGCAGGACACAACTACAAGAGGGATTCTACCTAGCAAATGCAAACCTTGTAACCTAGTCATTTATATCCTCACACTAACCTGAAATAAAAAAAATTAAAAAATAATTAAAACAAAGAACAAACCTTAGAGATCATTCTGATGGCCATCTAAATCACTCACTTTTGAAACTTTCTCCTCATTGTTTATTTATAAAAAAGCAAAAATTGGGCCTTGCCTAGAAAATAGGAATCACCTCCTGATACCGGCTTCACTACTATGTGGCACTCATTGGTTCAAGTCATTAAAATACAACAAAAGGATTGTAAATCAAACCATCTCCCCCTCCTCGGTGACATTCCGTGTATCCGACAATCTGTGACATGCTCACTCCTTATTACTCATTTTCACGGAAGTTCCTGCTCCCCATCACTTTTAGTCCCCCTCTAAATGAAACTCAGTGCAGGACTAACATTTCTTCCTGAGTAGATTTAGACAAAATCAGACATTTTCTGGTCATTGATTTTTCTAAATTAATGTTTAATTGTACTTGCAGCAAAAATGTGTTGAAGTCTTCCTCTTTGCTTGTCCTCATACAAAACGCTGAGGATTTACTTAAGCCCATGCAGAGGTTACACTTTAGCCGAACATCCTCCCAGGAACCAGCATCCAATGTATAAAGTTCACAAGGGAGGTGAGCAGGCGACTTTGTGGGACCACACAGGAGACAAAGCTAACTCAGGAACACCAAGAATTAGGAGGACGTTTCTCCAGGAAGAGCCCAGAAGTTGATCCCAAAGCATAAAAACCAGGTGGTAAGCCCACTCCCCTCCTGGAGACTGCTCAACTGGATGGGTCTGTCTATTTTTTCCATGAGGTTCTGCCTATTGCCAGGTGCTGCAGAGCAGGAACACAGGCTGAAATATGCGTCTTGCAAAGAGGAACAATGTGAATGTCGGTGCTACTGTGGGAATCCTGCCCTGGCATTTTTCCTTCCTGTAGGGTTCAACCCTTCCTCAGAACCATGACTGATCAAAAATCATGATGCTTCACTCATGAAAGGTGTTCTGGTTTCTCTTTTTAAATGATCAGAGTTCTATGATGTAACTCTAGCATTTTCCTCTAATGTATTTTAAAAACTGAACTGCAATAATCATATGCCCGTAGAGAGGATATTCCCACTTTAACAATTCTTTCCTGGCCAGGCATTGTGTGTAATCGTAGCACTCTGGGAGGACCAGGTGAGAGGCTCTCTTGAGCTCAGGAGTTCTGAATTAGCCTGAGCAAGAGTGAGATCTCATCCCTATTAAAAATAGAAAAATTAGCGGGCATTGTGGCGGGTAGATGATCTAATAGGAGAAGGAATAAATAAGAATGAGTAAGTAGATGATCTACTTGGGAGCTTAAGGCAAAGGATCTCTTGAGCCTAGGAGTCTGAGGTTGCTGTGAGCTAGGCTGACACCATGGTACTCTATCCTGAGCAAGAGTGAGACCCTGTCTCAAAAAAACAAAAAGCAAAGCTTTTGTCTTTTTCGTACATTTGTTACACCTTATATCTGAAAGAAAATCAAGGCTGTAATTTACATTTCATGTAATAACATCTTGGAGCCTCATAGAAACTGTTTAGTCCTAACCCTTATTAAAAACTATTTTAAATTTTTAAACTAATTTTCTAAGACAAATACTGATTAAGTCGACAAGTCCTTAAAAAGTATCTTTCCTGTTATATTTCAGACCTAAAAATAAAATATAAGTGGAAATTCTGTTATGAAAAAAACATTAAAATATATATGAAACACAAAGCCAGACATGGTGGCTGTGCCTAGAATCCAGCACTCTGGGGGCTGAGGTGGAAGATGGCTTGAAGCCAGGAGTTTGAGATCAGCTTGAGCAACATAGTAAGACCTTGACTCTACAAAAAGTGGAAAAAATTATCTGGGCATGGTGGTGCATACCTGTAATCCAGCTGCTTGGGAGGCTGAGACAGGAGGTCACTTGAACCCAGAAGTTTGATGTTGCAGTCAACTATGATGACACCACTGCACTCCAGCCCAGGGAACAAAACAAGATCCTTTCTCAAAATGTGTGTGTGTGTGATATGCATAATCTAGTTTGGAAAATTTAGCTTGGGATATGTATTTCTTTAACACAAATGAGTTTATTGGGCAACAGAGCATTCACTTAGGCTAACAAATGTGTACATGAGACTATGAACCATAAGCAACTCTTTTCAGCTGGTGCCATCACACTGAGTCAAGCTGGAGGTACCAGGGAACCAAAGCTCATAGCAACCGCATATTGAATTGTTCATCTCAAATGGATTATGAGAAAATTGATAGAAATATCAACAAAACTAATTATACAAACACAGCACAACAACAACTACACGCACATCCATGGGAGAGTGGGGAGGGATGCGGCTTGGTTAGATTCTTATTTCCTAAAGTGAAAATATAATGGAAGAACCTATTTGGCTCCCCTGGAAGATAAGCAACACACAGCAGACAACAATGTGTTTCCCCAAAGTGTCCCCCTTTCACAAATGAGGCCCATGTTACACCATTGGACTGAAATAGTGTTCAAAGTTGGAAAAGTCATAGATCTAGAGACAGGCAGACCTGGGCAGGACCTACCATACTTACAAAAAAAAGAAAGGCCATCTGTTGAGAAATTCACCCCCTTAAGTAAAAAAAAAAAGTGTGTATAAATATATATGTATAAGGAAGGGATTGAAAATATAGCAACTGAAGAGATTTACAGAGTCACTTTATGGAGAAAGGAATGAATTTAGATTTTATACTCTCTAGCATATCCAATTTCCATATATACATAATATATGAAATAGCTGAGAATAAATGAAGTAAAAGGCTTGTTATAGATGACGATTTTTTCACAAAGACTTAAAGTCATAGTGCAACCTACCTTTTCAGTGACTAGTGTTTTTCAATTAAACTTTAAGAACCTTGTAATAAGCCTCATCGTCTAGAGCAGTGGTTCTCAACCTTCCTAATGCCGTGACCCTAAAGTTCCATGAGGAACTTTAATACAGTTCCTCATGTTGTGGTGACCCCCAATCATAAAATTATTTTCGTTGCTAGTAGCATATCAGATATTTACATTACAATTCATAATAGTAGCAAAATTACAGTTATGAAGTAGCAATGAAAATAATTTTATGGCTGGGGGGGTCACCAGAACATGAGAAACTGTATTAAACGGTCACAGCATTAGGAAGGTTGAGAACCACTGATCTAGAGGCTCATTGTTTTAGAAGATATATATGTTTCATTCTTATGAATTGTAAATTGATCTTCAAGCGTTTGTTATCAGGGAAGAAAATTCTTGATACAAACACTGACAATCACATTACATGAGTATTTGTTTTACGATAACATGGATCCAAAACTAATTTAATATTTTTATCCATTTCCTGCAACATTATTCCCAGAATAAAATTGTCTGAATAGAACCAGGTTATTGGAGAACTTGTTTTGGCTATCACCATGTCTTGGAGAGAATAATTAAAGGATTTCACTTTCGAAAGTGAGTTTATAAAGTCGAGAAACCATCATTTTAAAAAATATCTAAATTGTATGATACAATTTCAGAATGCGTTGTAGATACACAGAAAATTTGCAGATAGTACAGAGATTTCCTGTAGACTCATACCTACCCCTGTTCCTCCTATTTTAACACTTTACATTATTGTGGCACATTTGTCACAGCTTAGAAACTAATATTGAAATATTATTAAGTAAACACCGTATTTCAGTAGAATAGTATCAGTGTTTTGCAATTGTCATTTTCCCTTTTAGGATCCCGTTCAGAACACTCCAGTGCATTTAGTCATTACACTTCCCCAGTCCCCTGTGGACAGTGGCAGCTTCTCAAACCTTCCTTGCTTTTGAAGACCTTGGCAATTTGAGGAGTACAGTTCAGGTATTTTGTAGAAAGTGCCCCTGGTCGGTTTACCCAATATTTTCCTCTTGGTTAGACTGGGGTTATGGATTTGAGGAGGAAAACCACAAAGTACTACACTCATCCCATCCTATCCTATCCTACATGCTATCCACATGGTTCATCACCGATCATACTTTGTATCTCCTCAAGGCACTGTTTGCCAGGCCTCTCCACGGTAGTGTCACCTTTCCCCTCTGGTGCTTTTCTCCCTGGAAGTAAGTCACTCAGTGCAACCCCCCTTAAGCAGCAGTAATTCACGTTCCAGCTCCTTGAAGGAGAAGGAGTATTTTCATACTTATCTGGAATTCTGCAGGAGAGATTTGGGTCTTCCCCCTCATGTATTTATTTATTCAATCATGTATCTACAACAGCATGGTTTAAGAGATATTTAGTTTATCCTCGAGATAAGTGGTTCTCAACCTGTGGGTCGCGACCCCTTTGAGATTTGAATGACCCTTTCACACGGGTCACCTAAGACAATCCTGCATATCAGATATTTACATTACGATTCACAACAGTAGCAAAATTACAGCTATAAAGTAGCAACAAAAATAATTTTATGGTTGGGGGTCACCACAACATGAGGAACTGTATTGAAGGGAAACAGCATTAGGAAAGTTGAGAACCACTGCTCTACATTATAATCTAGCACTATTTTAAAATATTTACTTTGTAGTTTAAATCGTTTGAGTTTTGACCACTGTGTACACATGTATGTATAAATATTTCTGTATGTATCCATCTGTATTTACATAATAACTAAACATAAATTCACACTGATATCTCCAACTGGAATAAACACTACACGGTTCATTGTAGCTTTTCTCCTTTGTTTATTTCTAAATTTGTTTCTCCAATTGTGAGAAATGTGATTCCCACCACCTGCCATTCAACTACCTCTACTTACTTGGTCAATACAAGGATACAAGTACGGAGTCTTAAACTACACCTAAGCATATTTGGGAGAAACCACTTCATCACCTAGAGTGCGGTGCTCAGCATAGTTACTCCCGTCATTAACCTTTCAATTTCCAGTCATTTCTAAATTGACTTTGGTCAGCTCCTCTTTTTCCCTCTCTATTTCAAGGAGGTCATGTCAGATACTTGCAATACAGTTATTTTCTTTTGACACAGTCTGAACGCCATCCTGGGATCCCTTTGGCAGTCATTATGTCTATAAATCTGTATTACTTTGAAGTGAGATTCTTAATAATCTTTTCTAAAACACAGAAGAGGAGAAAACTACATAGTAGCATTAAATTCCAAGAGAATAAATATTTCTGCCGTACAGAAATATTCATGCATGGGAATATATGAAGATGTGTGGAAACTGAAAAAACTAAAGATAATTCAAAACAAGAGCAGAATGAGTAAGTACCTTAGGGCCTATTGATACAAGGGAATATTATGCAGAGTGAAAAAATGAATATATAACTACACGCATCAAACATTAAGTGCATCTCCAAGACAAGGATAAAAGAAATCACAAAATATACATATACAAGTAATATGATTACACTTAGAAGATGAAACTGTATTTCAATTAATTTGTAGTAATATAAAAAAATATATAAAACACAAAACTCCAAGGACCTTGAAGGTGGTAGTAATGGTCTATTCCTCAGCCTGATCAGATGTCTTCATTATTATTAGTAGCAGTGGTAGTTAAATTTCTAAAACTTATTAAATAGGTACAAATGATTGTGGACTCAGTTATCTGTTTAAAATTGTAAAGTTTAAATAACCAAAGCAATATACTCATTTATTCATTTATTTAATAAATATTTATTACACTTAAATCATGTTCCAGGCACCAAGTCCTCGGAATTTCTGCTGACCCCAATAGAAATTTTATTCTTAAGAACTATAAATTTGGGCTTGGCGCCTGTGGCTCAAGTGGCTAAGGCGCCAGCCACATACACCTAAGGTGGCGGGTTC
>NW_003852397.1:22467113-22477436 GCF_000181295.1 Otolemur garnettii
AAATTTATCTTCAAGAGTTTACCAGGTTGTTCAACTGAATAGGTATGATCTCTTCATTCAAGGATCTTACAGACTCAGGAGGTGTGTCTCAAGTTTTAACTTCTCTGTGTCACTTTGGAAGAAGAGTTGTCTTGGGCCACATGTAACACAAATATATAAACACTAACAAAAGCTGATGATCAAACAAAATAGATCTGTACATGACTTTGTGATAGCCAGCACCACAGAAAAGCAAAAAGGTCCTCACAGAGTCCTCATACAGCCCCACGGGTGGCAGGTTGGCCACTCCTGTGACATGTGTTCATTTGTGAGAAAAGGGCAAACTAGAATTATCTCCCCCTAATGGCTTGAGGCAGGATGCAGTGGATCACAACTATAATCCCAGCACTTCAGGAAGCTGAGACAGGAGGATTGCTTGAGGCCAGGACTTTGAATGCAGCCAGAGCAACATAGTGAAACCTCATTTCTATCAAAAAATCAAAAATTAGCAAGGTATGGTTGGTACACACACCTGCACTCCCAGCTACTTGGGGTGCTGAGGTTGGAGGATCCTTGGAGCTCAGCAATTCGAGATTACAGTCGGCTATGATAATGTCACTGCACTCTAGCCTGGATAGCAGAGTGAGATGCTGTCTTAAATAAATAAATAAAATAAATTCTTAAAATGTCTTGAGCATAATAGTCATGGAAACATTTATACATTTTA
Organism: Otolemur garnettii; assembly: GCF_000181295.1. NCBI lineage: Eukaryota > Metazoa > Chordata > Mammalia > Primates > Galagidae > Otolemur > Otolemur garnettii. The sequence goes on from NW_003852397.1 coordinate 22,467,820, forward strand.
CTTCACCTTTGGAAGACCACCTGAATTTTGCTTAAGTCATGAGGCATGTACTTAGGCAGAGAGTATTTGAAAAGCTGTGGAAGTCATGTTATTACTGCCAAGCTCCCGTATCATCTCAGATCCAGGGATCTCTTATGTCCAACACTGGTCTGAGAACTGCTTCCCACTGAAAACCCAAACCCCTTAATCTAGAGCATAACTGACTGAAATGATTAACAGTAGTACACAATTGAAAAAAAGGTTAAAAGTGCTAAGCAAATGTACGAGCAAAAGCTATCAGCTTACTGAAAATATGACAAATGTGCTTTGCCTTCTGGCTATTCTACAACAGTGCCTTGCACACGAAATGGTGTTTTTGGCAAAGTCCAAGTCCTTCAGTGTTGAAGTTAAGGTCTTCAGAACCTAGTCTGATAGCACCACAATTCCAATGCTTCTGCCATGAATCTTGTTGTCCAAGCAAAGTGAATGACTTGCTCTTTCAGACCCATCCCTCTAATCCAGTGGGAGGTGCTTTTGTCAGTGTCTGCCTGGGCCATGCATCCATCCCGGACAACACCAGCAGCCAAGTAAAGGTAATGAATGTTCTTCTGGCCCAGATTAGGCTGCAGGCTCCTTCTGATGCTGGACCTGAGACACCCGGGTGAAGAGTGGAGTATCAGGTGATTTCTCAGAGAAGGGCAAATAAATATGGGGTGGGGGAAAATCGTGTCTCCTGTACTCAGGTTTTAAGTTCCAATTTGACTTCCTTCACCTCCATGAAACAGTTTTGTTTCCTTTTTTTCTTAGAGCTTCTGTCTTTTTTCATTTTTGTTATAATAGATTTAGGGGTATAAGTGGTTTTTTGTTATATGGATGAATCATATGTACAGTTGTAAAATGAGGGCTAATCATGCACATTGTACACAGCAGGTAACCTCTGACCCCTCTCCTCTGTTCCGAGCACCATTACAGCACTGTGCGTGGCCACGTTTACCAGAAATTCAGCTCCCACTTGGAAGTACGTGAGATATGTGTTTTTTTCCATCTTTTTCTAATCTCTAAATCATTTTCAAAATTCTCTCTTCTTTCTTAGAATTCCCATTAATGGAACATTTCTTATTATGTACTTTTTCACACTTTTTTATGTTTCTAAAGTACCCATTTTGGTGGGGAAAGATCTGTGTCTAGATCCAGGCATCCTCTAGCTCTCAACACCTTCACAAGCACCATGCTAAGAAATATTTCCTAAAAAGAAAAACAAATGAATGGTCCTCATGTATCCATTGAATTAACTGAATAATTAGAAACTAAACCAGATTAAGTTCCACTTCCTTTTTCTTCTCCCCAAGATGACAGAGTAGAGTCGTGATCAGACCTGGGCACAGGCTAATGCCAGAGTGTTTGTCTCACTGAGACTTCTTAGTTGAAGTAAGAATGTAAATTCAGGCTTTTAACCCCCAAAGTATTATTCAATCTATATTGGAAGTAAATACCAACTCCATAAAGAAGCTGAATGTTCTTCTGTGTAAGCCTTTATAGCTCATGTCTTAGAATTCAATCCCATGTACTCTACTCCTAGAATTTAGTATTGATTGGTGGTAACAATCAAAGACTGTGTGCGTCCTAAAACTTAATCTGGAGGAAACAATGCTTTCAAATCCCTTACTGAACAGCACAAAAAAATAGTGAGGACCACGTCCTGTGCAGGCTGAATATCCCTTATCTGAAATGCTTGGGACAGGAAGCACTTCAGATTTCAGATATTTTTTTGGATCGGGGGACACTTGCATATATAAATGGTGAGATATCTTAAGGCTAGAACCTGCATTTAAGTCCATTTATGTTTCACATGCATATTATACACATAGACTGAAGGTAATTTCATACAACATTTTAAATAATTTTATAAAATATTTTAATGATTTAAATAACATTTTGACTGTGTTTTGACTGTGACATGTTGCTTGAGGCCAGATGTAGAATTTTTCACTGTAACCCAATGTCAACACTCAGAAAGTTTTGGACCTGGGAGAACTTTGGATTTTGGATGTTCAGATCAGGCTGTTCAACCTGTGTTGCTGTCCTCAAAGGGCATGTCTATGAAGATACTAAGAATAACTTAGGTCTCTTGTTTTCTTGCCACTTTGCAAATTCCCACCGGATGAAGCCCTTAAGCAATACAGTCAGAAGTTACTTAACCAAAGAATATATTCAGAGAAATGCTTATTAGGAGATTTCATCATAGACTATGCTTATACAAACCTAGATGGTACAGCCTACTATACCCCTAGGTGATATGGTACAACCTACAGCTTCCAGGCTACAGATGTATACAGCATGTTACTGTACTGAATGTGGTAGGCAGTTATAACACAGTGGTAAATATCTGTCTATTGAAACATATCTAAATATAGAAAGGTACAGTATAAATACCATATTAGAATTTCATGGGATCACCATCCCCTATGTAGTCTGTCCTTGACTAAAATGACATTATGCATTCCTTGATTGTACATCATATCATCTAATGATAGACGATAAGGAATGAAACTAACTTGGAAAACTACCTAAAACACTACTTCCCTCATTTGTTTCCATTGTACAGTAACACTATATGCTTTTCTACAGTCCGGTTAGGACACAACTGTATGATCTTTATAAAGTTCTACTTTGTTTGAAACAAAGTAGCATTACAGATGAAATGCCAAGTACAATATTTTATAAGTGCAGGTAGTTTGGTTATCAGAAGAGTAATTGACTAGAAACAATTTGACCTTATTTTGTATATTACCAGTGAACCTACAGACTTGCTAATTGTTGATATGGAACCATTTTTAGAATACAGTGCATTTAATTTTAATGTAACATAGAAATTGAAATCCCATTATAATGGTCCATTATTCATGGATCCATCTTGAGTCCTATTTATAAGAAATTTACTTTTAAAAGAACTGCGGAAAACTCTTTTATAGTTTTCATTGCAGAGTTCACAGGCCTTATTATACCTTCACATTGGGCACAAAGAAAATTGAAAACAGACATAAGGAGCAAAATGATGATTAACAGTATAGTATCATTTAGTTGTTTTTATTTATTTTGGTACAATTGGTCTAGAGAACGTATCTATGACCTCAAGCAAATTGGAATCTCCAACCACTGTTTCCCAAGGCTAGAGCTTAATATTGACAGTGGCCAGAGCTGAAGATCCAGGTTCTATACTTGGGATAATTCACAGACTTCACAAGCCTTTTTTAGGCCTATGTCTAGAAAACAAGACTTGGACCTGACTTGGTTATAAAGATGAGACAAAGGGGGAAAATATCGTCTGTGCTCTGTCTGGGGGTCGAGGACAGAGCAAGAGACAGGTAGACAGACAGACACCGAACCACATGTGAATATTTATCCCAATCTTACTAAAAAAGAAACTTCTAGGTGAGCAACAAGGAGGGAAGAAGGATGAGCAAACTCTTTTTTTTCAAAATTTAATGGAGACAGCAGAAGTTCCTATTTCACATTCAGTAAAAAGGAAATCTGGAAAGGCAAAATATTAGCCATCTAGTTGTTTCACTGAAAATGATTTTTTGAAATCTAGTGAAAGGGCAGAAAGAATTTCATATATTTTTACATTTCAATTAAGTACTATTATTCAATAAAATAAACCTAGGGATAGAGTTAGAAGGAATTTCTTATCTGCAGATATGTACGTATGTATATTCCAATATAATAAAGTGCTCTCATTGAAAACAACTGTAACTACTTTACAATAGAAAGTCATTGCTGATAGACGCTCCTCCCATGTTTTTCATTAGCCTCAATTTTTGTTTGAGGATCCTCCTCTCATGGCAGAGATACGGCTGGGATTTAGCCTGGGGCAAGGGAAAGATGATTAATGCCTTCCTATTATGATCTCTATTCACTGGAATGGTTCACATGGCCCTTCCACCTGGCTCCATACGGGGGCATATAATCAAAGCTAGAATATCCTTTTCATGGGAAATTTAAATGTTGCATACAGTTAGACAAAGAAAGCAAGATAAATAAAATAAATAGAGTTCATTCATTCCACTGGCCAGCAATTTCAGACAAGATAGTTGATTACTTTCTTTGGGCTGTTAGATTCTAGATCTAATACTTCCAAATTCTAGTAGAGCCAGTGAACTCTTCAATATCCATATCTTTTTTTTTTTTTTTTTTGCTTCAACAAGAGTCAGTTTCTGTTGCTTGCAGTCAAGTAATGCTGCAGGATACTACCAGGCAATTGTTGCAGATTGCCCTGAGCCATGGAACAAGATAGAAGCAATTAAACTGATGGATAGGTCGGAAATACTTGGCTCAATTCCACCAATAAGGATCAGAATCACCAAGACCAAGGCTAGAATCAAAGTGTTTAATTGCGCAAGAGCAACGATTTTAAAATGTAGTCTATAGAGCCTAGAAGATGGAAATGGACAGAAGCAAACAAACAAAAACTTTATGAGCTGTATATGCAAAAACTAAGCACTGGATCATCCAACTTCTAAAGGACTTGAACAGAAAGAGTAAAGTTAAAATCACCTGGAATCTCACAAACTATCTGAGAAGGCGTAACGAGGTGTGTTGGTCCCCAGAGCTATCTCAGATGGGGTCTGAAGTCCATATCAAGAGAGTAGACTAGAGTGAGTCCTCCAGTTACATCTGGGTCTATAACACACAAGAGGGTCTTCTTGCCCTGACCTCTGTACTGATTACAATCCTTTGGTTGCATGTATTAATTCAGCACGAACTCAAGGAGTATGGAGAATTTATAGAGGACAAGGTACATGGAACTGATAGGGTGCTGACAACAGGACAGGCACTGGGGAGCAGGATCAGGACCTGCACCTAGTCTTCCACATTAACTCCCAAACCAGCAGTTGTAAGTGCGGCCCTGTGTCACAGCTCCATGGTGACCATTGTTTTAGGTGATTTGCTCTAACTGCCCAGCCCTGTTCTTGATGATTCCCCTACTCTTGGAATAATCTCAGGAGAGCCCCTCTCAGCTGTGTGTATGTCATCTGAGCATATTCCAGACCATAGTTAATTGAGAAGGGACCAACACTGGAGATTAGCTGGGCTAGTCACATTCTCTTCTCCAGAAATTTAGAATTTGAATAAAAAGATATCCTGGAAGGGTGGCACCTGTGGCTCAAAGGAGTAGGCCACTGGCCCCATATGCCAGAGGTGGTGGGTTCAAACCCAGCCTCAGCCAAAAACTGAAAAAAAAAATATATACACACACATACATATATCTCCTAGAAATTGGGAATTAAGCATCATTTAAGATAAAACTTTCAAAAAAATAGACCCAAACTTCTGCTCCTGAGCCCTTTCGTGATTTCCTTGTTCCAAAAGCCTTGAATTCCATGAGATATAATAGGTTTCTAATAAATTTCTTCTTTCTACTTAAGTTTGCATGAGTCAGTGTATCTCACTTAAATCTCAGAAAAGCCTAATCCATATACTCTCTATTTAAAGAATGGTTACAAGAATCATGTGTGGTTAGACTAACTTTGGAAGCCACGCTTCTGTAGCCAAATTCTTAGGTAGGTCCTAATTTCACCGTAGAATGGTGCCATCATTAACTCCAGGCTAAGCATTTAAGTCTCTCAAGGAATGATTCCCAACATTAAAAATGAATAAGTAAACTCAGGTACAACACATACCCTATGATTAGCATTTTAATTTTACCAAAAAAAAAAAAAGACAGAATTTAAGGATTAAATTATCAACTTAACCCTACTAGTAACAGCAATATTTATATATACATATATACTTTTTGAGAACTGTTTGGTAGACTAGGTATTTCTAATTGATCACGTATAGCAAGAAAACCCTGAAAGAGTATATGTAACCAGTGATCACTGTGGCCCATGCAAGAGGTACTATTCCACAAAGAGCTGTACCTTTGGTCAGAGAGCTGATGTTGAGGATTATTATCTGCATAAAGGCACTGGAGCAGCCCAGGTGCTTTCCTCTTCTCAGAGAAGGAAGGGTCCAGAAAGAACTCCTCTCATCTATCCACCAGCCAGAGAGACCAGTGTAAATATAAACTTTGTCAGCGTAAGTATAAACCTTGAGTCTGCAATTTGTGAACTTGGTGGGTCTGCAAAGGGGGTGGAGCTCTTAAATCTTGATGTGGTTAAACCCAGATTGTACCAGACTCAGTATTTCCTGCCATGTTACCTGGAAGTAACAGCAAACAATTCTAATTAAGTTAATCTAAAGACTGAAATTATTCTAAGGTTTCGGAATTGTTTAAATGCAAGCATGCATCTGGGAGATTGGGTAAGAACTGGAACCACAAATGGAAAGGCTTCTGGAGTTAGTGTTCTGAACATCATTCATTTTTTGTTTTCTCTGTCATGAAAGCACCAATGTAGTTTGACCACATTTGCTCAGCTAGTTTCAGAGGTAGAACTGAAATCCAAATCTTTTGGCTCTGGTTTTGAGCAATTTCTACTTTCTGCAACTAAAATCAGCTAAAGGGCAACTAAAATCAGCTATGTAAATCTAACTTCTTCCATGTTTTACTCAATGGAAAATTGCACTAAATGAATAGACATTAAATGAGGCGATAAATAGTTGCATGAAGGCTCACTAATTTCCATCTTCCCTCTCATTAGCTTCTTTCCAACATGTGCAATAGGTAGAGACCTAGCCACATAGTCCCAGCTCTGCACCTCACTAGGCAGACCTTCAGCAAGTCATCCAGACTCTTCAAGTCAGAACATTATGCTAAGTGAAATAAGCTCAGGAAGACAATATCACATGATCTGGTGCAAATGTGGAATCTAAAAAAGTCTATCTCAGCTTGGTGCCTGAGATCAGTGGCTAGGGCGCCAGCCACATACACCAGAGCTGGTGGGTTCAAACCCAACCCGGGTCTACCAAACAACGATGACAACTAGAACAAAAAAACAGCTGGGTGTTGCGGCAGGCGCATGTATTCCCAGCTCCCTGGGAAGCTGAGGCAAGAGATTTGCTTAAGCCCAAAGAGTTTGAGGTTGCTGCAAGTTGTGACACTACAGCACTCTACTGAGGGCAACACAATGAGACTCTTGTCTTAAAAAAAAAGAAAAAGAAAAAGGTCTATTTCATAGAAGTAGAGAGTAGAAAGGTGGTTACCAGAGACGTGGTGGTTGGGGGAGGGGAGATGGGGAGATGTTGGCCCAAGGTATATAACTACAGTCAGATAAGGTGAATGTTTTGAAAAGTGTCCAGAAGGGCAAATAAATATAGAGAAACAAAAAGTGAATAAGTAATTGCCTGGGGGCGAGAGGGTAGGGTGTGAGGGGAGAAGAGGACAGGTGAAAAGGATGGGGAATGACTACTTCCAATGGTTATGGAGTTTCTTTTTTATGTAATAAAAATGTTCTCAAGGTGGGTGGATTGCTTGAGCTCACGAGTTTCAGACCAGCTTAAGCAAGAGGGAGACCCTGTCTCTACAAAAAAATAGAAAAAGTTGCCAGGTGTTGTGGCTAGCACCTGGACGCCAGCTACTCTGGAGGCTGAGGCAAGAGGATCGCTTAAGCCCAAGAGTTTGAGGTTGATGTGAGCTATGATGCTACAGCACTCTACCCAGGGCAACCCAGTAAGTTTGTCTCAAAAAAAAAAAATTCTAAAATTGATTGTGGCAATGGTTGCACAGCTCCACAAATATGTTAAAATATATTAAGAATCATTGATTATACATTTTAAATGGGTGAATGACATGAAATATGAACTACGACTCAATAAACTGTTTTTGGAAAGAATTTAAAAAGTCTTGGCTTGTATCTCCCAAAGGTTCCTGCTGTGTGAATGAAGTGAGATAGGACACAAGCTCAACACCCCCGGTGCACAGGTCCGGGGAAACCTTTCTGATGGTACTAGTTAGTATCATCACTAGTCTCATGTCAGTCCTGAGAACAGCTCTGCCTTCACATCTCCAGTTTGAAACACAAACACTTACAGCCTGGAGAATTCTCAAAGCAGGCATCTTTATATTGAAAAAAAGAAAAAACAATCTTTTAGTATTTTCATGGAGGAGGAGGTGAGGAGGTGAGGTGAGCACTATTAGGGCACTATTTATCTGTGCCCTAATCCAAGTGTCAAAATCCAATTTTCCAAAGAGAATGGCCAGTATTTCCGGGCTGCTGTTAAATCTTCCCAGTTTGCACAGATGCAATAGCACCTTCTAAATTAACCTGTGGCATTTACCAAAGCCAACCCCTGCCAAAAACAAATCTCTCTCCTCTTGGTATGCTGAATAAGAGATAAGAATGCATTAAACATTTACGAAGACACTTCAAGAGAGTCTCAGGTAACAGGAAGTGTTTTGAGATTGATGTGGCATGCTTTGAGTGCACTCAAGGCAGTGAGAGCTGCACAGGGAATGTTCCCGGGACTTTTTCTTTTCAATCATCCTCCTCTGTGACTTTTACCCTATAATTTATTTTTAAAGAGGCATCATAGTTTTCTGGGTGCCATTACAAAATCTAAAATAAATGTTTTCATCCAGATAAGCACTATTAAAAGGAAAGGATACGGAATTCATTTAAATACATTTGCAGAAGATTGATTTTCCCAAAGGAGTGTACATCTCCTCTTTCTTTAATTATTCTTGAAGTTTTGCCTATCAACTGACAATTTCTTACAGAAATGAAACAAAACAGCCTGGCTTTCCTGACAGCAAAGAGTTATAATAATGCTAGAATGAAAACGGGTTTGTCACTTTCCTTATCTGTTCTAATGTCTGGGTTACTGGAAGTCAGGAATGTAATAACCCCAGTCTAGGGAACACAGTTGCTCAGAATATATTAAACTGAAAGGTAAATTCAAAGTCAACTTTCTCTAAGTTTTGAAGATCAGTATACTCATCCCTAACCATAAGGAAGTGGTGTGAAGAGTTAGACAAAATTAGAGCAAAATATGGTCATATTTGCTTTAATTCCCCAGTAATAACATGATTACTTCATCACATTATTAAAGAGAAGTCAAATTTCTTCCGTGAGTTGGCATTCAGAAATAAAGTTGTTTACTTAGCATGAAGAAGGCCAAGTTTAAACACCCCGCTATCTTCATTGCTTTGGCCTCTGCTATACGGCATCACTGTGAGAAATGGATCCTGATCAGTCCAATCAATGTTTCCCCTGCTCAGGGATGACCTTGCTTCATTGTGCCACTGAGGTTGCTAACAACAGGATTTCTTAGCTCACATCTGTGATCCTAGCACTCACAGGTAGGCTGAGGCAGTAGGATCCTTTAACCTCAGGAGATTGAGACCAGCCCGAGCAAGAGTGAGGCCCTATTTCTACTAAAAGAGGAAATACTAGCCAGGGTGTTGTGGTGGGGGCCTGTAGTCCCAGCTACTCGGGAGGCTAAGGCAGGAGGATTGCTTGAACACATGAGGTTGCTGTGAGCTAGTGTGATGCCATGGCACACTACCCAGCAAAACAGAGTGAGACTCTGTCTCAAAGAACAAATAAATAAATAGTATTTCTCATTAACACATAAGCTCCAGAACAAGCTCCCTCCCAGCTTGCAGACCTGCCATTTGACCCTGCAATTCCTTTATTAGGTATATTCCCAGACAACCAAAAATCACATTACAACAAAGATATTTGTATCAGAATGTTTAT